>NW_022437013.1:2221354-2289721 GCF_009761245.1 Sapajus apella | reverse complement strand
TGTGTGTGTGTGTGTGTGTGTGTGTGTGTGTGTGTGTGTGTGTGTGTGTTTCAGTGGCTTTTTAATTCTCCTTGCAATTTACTTAATATCACCTTCTGTTATTAGCATTATTACATAATGACATAGTATCTTATTGCCTTTCTGTAAAGCTTAATAAAGATAATTTTATTTTTTTTCTGCACACTCACACTGCCATATATTTTTCTCTCTCTTCTTTTTTAGAGAGATGGAGTTTTGCTCTACCACCCAGGCTGTAGTGCACTGGCATGATCATTGCTCACTGCAGCCTTGAACTCCTGGGCTCAAGCAATCCTCCTGCCTCAGCCTCCCACATAGCTAGGATTACAGGCATGTATCACTATGCCTGGCTATTAAAAAAAAATCTAAATACTGGGTCTCACTTTGTTGCCCAGGCTGGAATGCAGTGGTGTTATCAAGGTCACTGTAACTTTGAACTCCTGAGGTAGCTGGAACTGCAGGTATATATCACTATGCCTGGCCACCGACATATATTTATATGTACTTTTTCCCTCCAGCAGAACACAGTTAGTGCCCTGCAGTAAAATCATGTTGTTTTTAATTTACCACAGTCATCTGCCACTTTTCTTTGTTCTATACTTGCTAGTACCTCATCTTTTGTATTGTTCTTGCTATACTCTGAGCTTTTGCTATCCCTCTGTGTTTGGTCACCCTCATTTTGTGCTGCCAGCATCCTCATGAAATGCTACAGAGCAGTTCTACTCTCTGTGGTTTTTTTCTTGAATAATTCTGCATTGCTTGTTTGGATAAAGAACTGGCTTCTTTGTAGATAACCACAGAATGACCACTTTTCAAGTGAAAAATTCACACATACATATAAACATACTACATACATGCAAACACACATACATACACATAACAATTTATGGCACTTTATGATATCCACACATATGCAACTTGCAAAAATATCATCTCAGTGCTTTTTAAGTGTTATCTTTATACTGCCTCTTACATGTGAGTTGAATGAGCATTTTTTTGTGTGATACTGAGTATACAAACAAACTAAAGAAGGTTTAAAATTAGGAATATAAATCAGAGTTTTACAATTTTAAATATGTAATTAGAATAAACCTTACTTCATGAATCAGAATCATCAATGACATTTCAACATTTAGAAATATGAGCAAAGGAATGCTTTTAGAACAGGTACCAGAAATCTTAAAATTAGAAATATGAAAGAACATAAATGTAAATTTCCCTTTACTTTGTCAACATAATGTGTCTGCTTTGCAACAATTAATACTTCCTGTAATCCTATTTCAGTGCCCTGATATCCATATGTCATTGAGTCCAAAAGGCTTTCATTTAGAAGGACATATAAACTTTGGTACATAATGTTATGTGGTATAAAGTTAGTATAAACTATATCTCTACATAATGCCAAACAACTGGTCACTTTATTGGGAAATCAATCAATATGACTCTTTGAGTGTAGGTAAAAAAGATAGCATTAATAACAATGGCTTACATATTTACATGTAGCACTTCATTCTCTTTAAAGCCTTTTCAAAAATAATCTCCGCTTTGCTTCTAATCAATTCTATGAAGGGGCAGCATAGGTAATACTATCATAAATTCAAAGATAAGAAAACAATTATGTCCATAGATAATTTAGCTGGATTTAGACAAAGTTCAAAGTTTTCTGACTTGTAACCTGATGGTTATTATTTCAGATCCAGAGCCATAAACTGGAACATGGAAGAATTCTGTTATATAACATAGTTTTACAAAAGAATATAGGTAATGCTGAGAATTTGAACTAATAAAATTGCAGAATTAGGAACCAAAGAAGGGCAGAAACTAAGAGGTTGATGTTTTCCAGGGAAAAAAATAAAAAGTTTTATACTGGAAATCATAAAACTAAACAAAATACAACTTTACCAGTATAGAACTTAGAAAAAAAAAAAAAAAAAAAAAAAAAAAAAACAGAAACTAAACTAAAATACATGCAACCCCTTCTCCCCACCAAAAAAAAAAATTCCAAACATATTTACTAGTTTTCATCAAATGTACGTTCCATATGAGTTGAGTCAAAACAGGAATTACAGTGATCGGAAAACCTAATGTGATACAAAACATCATCTGCATAATTAAAAACCTTAGGATGAGCAACATTATGTACTCATTCTATTCTGTCCTGATGGACACATATGGAAAACGCTTTATTTCTAGGCTCTATTCTTGAAGAGAAGGCACACCAATATATGTTCAGACAAAAAGCAAGAAGGATCTAAAATATTCATAGTATATTAAAGTAGTTGAAGTAAATAGAAATTTATTTACATATTTACAGATATGTAATGTGCAAGAGGAATTAAAATTGTTCTGTTTTGCCCAGAGAATATAATCAGGTTCAATGAGGGAAAAACTAAAATAGAAACAGATTTCAGCTCAACAAAGGAAACATTTTCAAAAAATTAAAGATCTTCAAAAATAGAGTGAGTTGCATGTTGGTGTCTTCATGCCAAAGTAGAGTGATCACTAGGCAGTAATACACAAGGGATATCAAACTATTTATTTGTATGTTGGACTAGGAAAACTGGTTTCTTCAATCTATAAAACATGATTCTCAGAGAATCTTTCTAAAATATCTTACTTATTATTCTCAGAATGTGTGAAATTTTGTATCAAAGTGATCTCAAGTATAGGGCCCATTCACAAAAATCTATGCCAGCCCCTTGAAGTTAGCTCTCTGAGGTCATGAAATACTTTGTTAGACAGGCTATGTAATGGGAAATTGTAAGTAATCCACAAATAATTTAGAAGTCTGTTTTCTAAGATTAGTGACAGTGGAGCACCATTTCACCCCACAAATCTATATAAGACATCTCTCCCTGGGTTGAGTGTAATGAGCTCACTTTCTAACCTGATTAGGAGGCTGGGAGAATTGAGCTAATTGAGTATATTTTTGTGTTGTATTTTTTTTTACCTTTAATAATAAAATTTTCTCCAGGGCCATGATTAATCATCAACACAAAAAAACCAACGAAGAAGTCTTTGAATAGAACTAGGTAATGATATTTAATTTTCACTTGCTTCTTTAAATATTTGTATACTTTAAAACAATGGCTGGGAAAATAAAGATTTTTTTATTTACATAATTTTTTAAAAATCCTTTGGAGCAAGCCACTGTATGTCTATTATAGAACAATTCCAGTGCTGTTAACATATATTTCATTGTAACAATCTATTTACTTCTATTAGATTTGAATCAAGGTCAGTGAATCTTCTACACATTGCTTCATGATTAAAGATGCTATGAGGATCAGTGATGATAATCTCTTACACCTCATTTATGCTAATTCAAAGAAATGATCTCATGCCACATAATGAAGTCATTGGTTCTGTGTGTTTGGGCTAAAAAATGAATAGCCTGATTATACTGTTAGTAGTATATATGCGATTTACATCAGACTGACTATTTCCTATAACATTTCAAAGCACTGAATATAGCCTTTAAGAATTGTTTATTTAATTTTACTAGCTTTTAATACTCATTTTCTTTGTCAATATTTACTTGTATGAGAAATAATACATAAGATATTAGGAAACTTCTCAAAGCCAGAGAGATACTGACAATCTTCATGCATATAAATTAGCTTAACAAAATTGGGTTGAATTCCAAAAATCAAATTAAAGCATTTTTAATGTCAACTCACTACTTATAAAAACTCTCTCTACCACTATACATAATTCTAAACATATAAAAGAAACACAAATTTATACAAATATATATGCATATGTATGTGACATATATAATGCAAAAATCCCCAAATCTGTTTATTTTATTGCTCATACTGCACGTAAACAATTGTGTGTCAGCTGTAGCTTAACTCCATGTACCTTCTCATTCTGAAATCTAGAGTAAGGGAGACTACCCTGTGAGATAGGCTGTTCTTGTAGCAGATTGCAAATGGTACAAGTCTTGATGATTTTTCTTCTAAAATGAACAGGTATGATTTTTGTAACCTGACAATGAAAACAAGGGTTTTTGTTTTTTTTTTGTTTTAAGAGAAGGCTTTTTTTTTTTTTTTTTTTTTTCCCCCAAGAGTATATGGCCAGAATGGTATGATGTAAAGATATTCAAATATTAATGTGTGAGAATCTAGGATTCAAATACAAGTAGGATTTGGAATGGAATCATTTATAAAAGGTGACAAAAGTACCAGAATTAATCAGGAACCCTTTGGATTTTCAAGGGAATATGGCATACTGACTGGCCCCCAGCTTTGTTCCAATCTCATTTGCAAGAGTATCAATATAAGGAGGAGAGGTTTTCATAGCTTGTCCAATTCTCCCATGTGAAAAAGAAACCTAATAATATCTGGACTTTACATGCTCTTTTAAACAGACTTTTCATTCAAGTGTAATGACAAGAAGAAAATTATTCAAATTCTAACTGTACAGCATATTGGACTATCACTAAATGAGCACGCTTGTATAACCACTACTCAGATTACAAACACAGAACATCATGAACATCTCAAAAGCTCCTTGTCTGCCAACTATCAAGAATTAACCATTTTCTTCTTCCCTAGAGGAAACTACAATCCATACTTTGTTATCATAAATTAATTTTGTCTGTTTTTGAACTGCATAGAAATGAAATTATATAATATGTATTAACTTTCATCTGGATTACATAGCTCAACATTATGGTTGTGAGATTCACTCATGTTGTTGCATGTAGTAGTGATTTGTCTATTTTCATTACTGTATAGTATTCTATTATATGAATATGCCACAATGTATCTGTTCTGCCATTGACAGATAATGGATTGTTTCGAATTTTGGCTATCATGAATAACGCTATTATGATCATAGGCAAATATACTATGGAGATAATGAAGATAAAGCTTCAGGTCTCCTCACTTGTACACACCTCCTTAAGGGCTAGTATTGCTACAATTTGTATAATATTCTGTATAGACAGAAGTCATAACCTATGAAACTTCTCTATGAGAACAGTTCTTTTTTGTGGCTAGATAAGTGTATATATTTAGAGGGTACATGAACTATTTTAATACAGAAATGAAATGTGTAATAGTCGTATTATGGAAAATGATCTATCCAACACCTCAAACATTTTATGCTTTATGTTACAAACAATTCAGTTATACTCTTCTGATTATTTAAAAATGTACAATCACATTATTATTGACTGTAGTCACCCTTTTGTGGTATCAAATACTATGTCTTATTCATTCTTTATTTTATTTTTATTTTACTTTAAGTTCCAGGATACATGTGCAGAACATTCAGATTTGTTACATAGGTATATGTGTGCCATGGTGGTTTCCTCCACCTATTGACCCATCCTCTAGGTTCCCTCCCCTTGCTCCTCACCCCTGGACAGGCCCTGGTGAGTGATGTTCCCCTCCCTATGTGTCCATGTGTTCTCATTTTTCAACTCCCACTTATGAGTGAGAACATGCAGTGTTTGGCTTTCTGTTCCTGTGTTAGTTTGCTGAGGATGATGGCTTCTAGCTTCATCCATGTCCCTGCAAAGGACATGATCTCCTTCCTTTTCATGGCTGGATAGTTTTCCATGGTGTATATACACCGTGTTTTCTTTATCCAGTCTATCATTGATGGGCATTGGGGTTGGTTTGATGTCTTTGCTATTGTAAGTAGTGCCGCAATAAACATATGTGTGCATGTGTCTTTATAGTAGAATAATTTATATTCCTTTGGGTAAATACCCAATAAAGGGTCAAATGGTATTTCTGGTTCTAGATCCTTGAATAATTGCCACACTGTCTTCCACAATAGTTGAAATAACTTATATTCCCACCAATAGTGTAAAAGCATTCCTATTTCTCCACAGTCTCACCAGCATCTATTGTTCCTTGACCTTTTAATAGTCGCCATTCTCACTGGTATGAGTTGGTACCTCATTGTGGTTTTGATTTGCGTTTCTCTAATGATCAGTGATGTTGAGCTTTTTTTCATATGTTTGTTGTTTGCATAAATGTCTTATTTTAAGAAGTGTCTATTCATATCCTTTGCTCACTTTTTAGCGGAGTTGTTTGTTTTTTTCTTGTAAATTTGTTTACGTTCCTTGTAGATTCCAGATGTTAGACCTTCGTCAGATGGGTAGATTGCAAAAATGTTCTTCCATTCTATAGGTTGCCTGCTTACTCTGATGATAAGTTTATTTTGCTCTGCAGAAGCTCTTTACTTTAATTAGATCCTATTTCTCAATATTGGCTTTTGTTGCAATTGCTTTTTGGCATTTTCGTCATGAAGTCTTTCCCACGCCTATGTCCTGAATGGTTTTGCCTAGGTTTTCTTCTAGAGTTTTTGTGGTTTTGGGTTTTACATTTAAGTCTTTAATCCATCTAGAGTTAATTTTTGCCTAAGGTGTAAGGAAGGGGTTCAGTTTCAGTCTTTTACATATGGCTAGCCAGTTTTCCCAACATCATTTATTAAATAGGGCATCCTTTCCCCATTGCTTGCTTTTGTCAGGTTTGTCAGAGATCAGATGGTTGTGGATGTGTGGTGTTATTTATGAGGCCTCTGTTCTGTTTCGTTGGTCTATATGTCTGTTTTGGTACCAGTACGAAGCTGTTTTGGTTACTGTAACCTTGTAGTATAGTTTAAAATCAGGTAGTATGATTCCTCCAGCTTTGTTCTTTTTGCTTAGGATTGTCTTGGCTATATAGATTCTTCCTTGGTTTTATGTAAAATATAAATTAGTTTTTTCTAATGCTGTGAAAAATGTCAATGGTAGCATGATAGAGATAGTATTGAATCTATAAATTACTTTGAGTAGTATGGCCATTTCACAACACTGATTCTTCCTATCCATGGGCATGAAATATTTTTTCATTTGTTTCTTTCTTCTCTTATTTCCTTGAGCAGTGGTTTGTAGTTTTATTTGAAGAGGTCCTTCATATCCCTTGTTAGCTGTATTCCTAAGTATCTTATTTTCTTTCTAGCAATTGTAAATGGGAGTTCATTCATGATTTGGCTCTCTGCTTGTCTATTGTTGGTGTATAGGAATGCTTGTTACTTTTGCACATTGATTTTTTTATTCTGAGACTGCTGAAGTTGCATATCAGCTTAATGAGTTTCTGGGCTGAGATGATGGGGTTTTCTAAATATAGAATCATGTCATCTGCAAACAGAGATAATTTGACTTCCTCTCTTCCTATTTGAATAACCTTTATTTCTTTTTCTTGCCTGGTTGCCATGGTCAAAACATCCAATACTCTGTGGAATAGGAGTGGTAAGAGAGGGCATCCTGGTCTCATACCAGTTTTCAAAGGGAATGCTTCCATCTTTTCCCCATTCAATATGATATTGGCTGTGGGTTTGTCATATGTAGATCTTACAGAACTCTCCACCCCAAATCAAAAGAATGTACATTCTTCTCAGTGCCACATAGTACTTATTCTAAAATTGACCATATAATTGGAATTATAACACTCTTCAGCAAATGCAAAATAACTGAACATAACAAACAGTCTCACAGACCATGGTGCAATTAAATTAGAACTCAAGATCAAGAAACTCATTAAAAAAAACCCACAAAATTACTTGGAAATTGAACAAACTGCTCCTGAATGACTCCTGGGTAAATAATGAAATTAAGGCAGAAATCAAGAAGTTCTTTGAAAACAATGAGAACAAAGAGACAACATACCGGAATCTCTAGGACACAGCTAAATCAGTGTTAAGAGGAAAATTTATAGCACTAAATGTCCACATATAAAGCTAGAAAGATCTCAAATTGACACTCTAATATTAAAATTAAAAGAGCTAGAGAAGCAAGTGCAACAAATTCAAAAGCTAGCAGAAGACAAGAAATAACTAAGATCAGAGCAGAATTGAAGGAGATAGGAACACAAAAAAAACCCTCCAAAAATCAATAAATCCAGGAGCTGGTTTTTTGAAAACATTAACAAAATAGACACTAGCTGGACTAACAAAGAAGAAAAGAGACAAGAATCATATAGACACAGTAAAAAATGATAAAGGGAATATCATCACTGACTACAAAGAAATACACATTATCATCAGAGAATACGATAAACAACTCTATGCAACTCAACTAGAAAATGTAGAAGAAATGGATAAATTCCTGGACACATACACCCTCCCACGACTAAACCAGGAAGAAGTCGAATCCCTGAATAGACCAATGACAAGTTCTGAAATTGAGGCAGTTATTAACAGTTTACCAACCATACCCTCGTCTCCCCCCTCAAAAAAAAAAGCTCAGGGCCAGAGGAATTCACAGCTGAATTCTACCAGAGGTACAAAGAGGAGCTGGTACCATTTCTTCTTAAAGTACTCAAAACAGTTGAAAAGCAGGGACCCTTTCTAACTCATTTTATGAAGCCAGCATTATCCTGATACCAAAACCTGGCAAAGACATCACAACAAAGAAAACTACAGGCCAATGTCCCTGATGAAAATCAATGCAAAAATCCTTAATAAAATACTGGCAAGAATTCAACAGCACATCAAAAAACTTATCCACCATGATTAAGTCAGCTTCATCCCTTGGATGCAAGACTGTTTCAACATACACAAATCAATAAATATAATTCATCACATGAACAGAACCAAAGATAAAAAGCATTCGATTATTTCAATAGATGCAGAAAAGGCCTTTGATAAAATTTAGCATTCCTTCATGTTAAAAATTCTCAATAAACTAGGTATTGTTGGAACATTTTTTCTAACTCTTTTCATTTTGTACCCATTAACCATACCCACTTTGCCCCAGCATCCCCCTCACTACCCTTTCATCCTCTGAAAGCCATCCTTCTGCTATCTCCATTGTTTTAATTATTTTGATTTTAGGCCCCACAAATAAGTAAAAGATTCTCCTCCATGTATGGGCACTGACTGAGCCTGGCACAGTTTTTCTCTCTGCTATAACAGGACAGCACTGAGTTCAACGTAAAGTTTTACCATTGCTGTGCTGTCCATCTTCCAAACATACAGATTTCTCTGGTGCTCTTCTTCTCCCAATGATACGGATTTTTCTGCACCCTGTGGGTCCTGCCAGGGAAAGGGGATAGGTGGCATAATCACTCTCTTAGCCACCACAGCCAATTTCTTAGTAGCCCACATGTCCCACTAGTCCACTGGATCTGAGCCCAACTTAGCACTAGGACTTGCCTAAGACTTGCTGTCCTTGTGCCTAGACTGTCTGTCTAGTTCACTTAGCGTCCTGGAACACTTTAGCCCTTGGTGATGAGACTTGCTGAAACTCAGGCTCTGACTGCCAGGATAGACAATTCCCCTCTGGCTAGGGCCAAAGTGCTCCCTCAGTAGGCGGGCATCATCTGGGTACAGTCTAATTCTTCTTTCTGCTGTGACAGGGCAGCACTGAGTTCAATGTAATGTCTCCCTCTCGGTGCACCTTTCCTCCCCCAAGTGCACAGATTCTCTGCACCATCCAGCCACTTCAGGGGAATGGGGGAGGGGAGGTATCAGCAATTTAAGACTGTTTCTCCTACCCTCTTATAGTGCCACTTTCAATAATATAAAGTTAACACCAGGTCGTGTCATTGCTCATCTAATTTTCTGGTTCTTGTGATGGTGCTTTTTGTTTGTAGTTAGTTGTTTCAACAGGGGGACTGAATAGTGTAGACTTCTATTCAGCCATCTTGTTCTGTCCCAGGAAAACATTTCTGGTTAAATGCCTAAAGAAGTTGCAGAAAAAAGAGGCTTGAATCCCAAAGCCTCCCGAAATTTTGGTGATTTAAAAAAATTATCCTAGTTACATACTTATGATTTCTGTATCTAATTTTACATTCAAAATTTGTGTTGTTTCTTAATCAGAGCTCACCACCCCCAAGTTATATAAGCTTCCCATTCCATGTAACATGTATTCATTCTGAATATGGGAATTTTTGTACATGTTTTTAGTATGAATTCTGTAGAGAATACACTTAGGCGTGTTGTAGCTGGATTATATAGTATGATCATTTCAGCTTTAGTAGATACTACCAAATAGAGTTCCAAATTGATTGCACCCCTTTACAATCTCATGAGCTATGTTTAAGAGTTCTTTTTGCTTACATGCTGGTCAATAATTGGTATTTGGTGAGCTTCGGTGTTATCACATCATGGTTTTAATTTCCATTTCCTTGATAAAGGGGTTGGGTCGAGCACTTTTTCATATGCGTAGTGGGCCATTTGGATATAATCCTTTGTCAAATGTCTGTGCATGTCTTTTATCCATTTTCACTGAGTTGTTTGTCTTTTTCTTATTGATTATTAGGAGTTCTTAGATACTCTGATTACAAGACCTGAGCTGGCTACAAACATATTTTCCTACTTGGTGCCTTGCCTTTTTACATTTTTAATGGGCCCTTTATTTCATAGAATTTTCTAATTTTAATGTAGTCTGATTTATCAATCTTTCCTTAATGTACTTCTTCTACATTAAGTACTCTAAATAGTACTTATTGTATTCCATTGAAGAAATCTTTGTCTGCCTCAAAGTTATGAGGATATTGTCTTATGTAATCATCAATAAGTTTTACTGCTTTAACAGTTAGATCTATAATCTAGATAAATTATGTTTTGTAAGTGGCATAAATTAGAGGTCAAGTTACAAATTTATTTTCCTAGAGGCCTCGAATGTTTCCTGCTAGATTTATCCCAAGGTATTTAATATTTTTAGTAACAATTGTATATTTTATAAATTGTGTTTTCTAAATTTTCATAAAATACAATTCATTTCTGCATACTGACTCTCATAGCAGCAACCTTGCTATATTCATTATTTATTCTAGCAATAGTTCTGAGATTCCTTTTAATTTTCTACATTAAAAATAATTGGTATATAAATGAAAATACATATGTTTTTCCCAATATTTATAATTGTATTTATTTTTATATCATTGTACGGACTAGGAACTCTAGTACAATGGTGCACAAAAGAGATAAGATGGGAATCATTGTCATGCTTCCAATTTCAGCATTAAATCTTTCAGTGCTTTACCATTTGCATGACTCAAATGTCTTCTTGACACTGGTCACTCTCTCACCTAACTCTGTTAAAGTTTTATTCATAGAAACTTTCATTCTCTGAAATTATATTCTAAATTGTTTATGTGTTTATTGTTAGGCCTCACTAGAAAGTAAGCTCCTTGAAAATAGTTCATTTAGTGATATAGCCCTAGAATTTTTATTTTCCTGGTTTGTAGGATTTTATTTTATTTTTCCATTTATTTAATTTTATTGCATTTTAGGTTTTAGGTTACATGTGAAGAACATGCAGGATTGTTGCATAGGTACACACGTGGCAGTGTGATTTGCTGCCTTCTTCCCCATCACCTACATCTGGCATCTCTCCCCTTGCTATCTCTCCCCAACTCCCCACCCCCCTGCCGTCCCTCCCCTATTTCCCCCCAACTGACCCCAGTGTGTAGTGCTCCCCTCCCTGTGTCCATGTGTTCTCATTGTTCAACACCCGCCTATGAGTGAGAACATGCGGTGTTTGATCTTCTGCTCTTCTGTCAGTTTGCTGAGAATGATGGTTTCCAGGTTCATCCATGTCCCTACAAAGGACCCAAACTCATCATTTTTGATGGCTGTATAATATTCCATGGTGTATATGTGCCACATTTTCCCTGTCCAGTCTATCATTGATGGGTATTTGGGTTGGTTCCAGGTCTTTGCTATTGTAAACAGTGCTGCAACGAACATTCGTGTGCAGGTGTCCTTATAGTAGGACGATTTATAATCCTTTGTATATATACCCAGTAATGGGATTGCTGGGTCAAATGGAATTTCTATTTCTAGGTCCTTGAGGAATCGCCACACTGTCTTCCATAATGGTTGAACTAATTTACACTACCACCAACAGTGTAAAAATGTTCCTATTTCTCCACATCCTCTCCAGCATCTGTTGTCTCCAGATTTTTTAATGATCGCCATTCTAACTGGCGTGAGATGGTATCTCAATGTAGTTTTGATTTGTATTTCTCTGATGACCAGAGATGATGAGCATTTTTTCATATGTTTGTTGGCCTCATCTATGTCTTCTTTTGTAAAGTGTCTGTTCATATCCTTTGCCCACTTTTGAATGGGCTTGTTAGTTTTTTTCTTGTAAATCTGTTTTAGTTCTTTGTAAATTCTGGATATCAGCCCTTTGGCAGATGGGTAAACTGCAAAAATTTTTTCCCATTCTGTTGGTTGCTGATTCACTCTACTGACTGTTTCTTTTGTGGTGCAGAAGTGATGGAGTTTGATTAGGTCCCATTTGTCTATTTTGGCTTTTGTTGCCAATGCTTTTGGTGTTTTGGTCATGAAGTCCTTGCCTACGCCTATGTCCTGAATGGTTTTGCCTAAATTTTCTTCTAAGGTTTTTATGGTGTTAGGTCTTATGTTTAAGTCTTTAATCCATCTGGAGTTAATTTTAGTGTAAGGTGTTAGGAAGGTGCCCAGTTTCTGCTTTCTGCACATGGCTAGCCAGTTTTCCATAGCCCTAGAATTTTTAATAGTGAGTGGAAAAAAGTAGATGCTAAATAAACATTTATTGAATAAATGAATGAGGTGATGCTCATGACAGTCCTGCGAGGTAAAAACAAGTAGGACAGGTGATGACTTAATTATCCCCATCTCCTCATTTTATGAACAGTGAAACCGAAGTTGGTATGAATAAGTGATTTGCCCAAAGTCAAGCAGCTTGTAAGTGATGGAGTTTAAGCAGAATCAAATCCTTTGGTTTCTCTTCATTTGTTCATTTTGTTTTTCTAATCCCTATAGCAGCTGAAGCCAAAAGGAGGGCTTAGCCTTGGAGATAGGAGGAAAGGAGCAGCAAAATGAAGACAGTGATTTTAAAGGAGGCAAATTGAGGGAATTCTTATCAAGGAGGAAGAGAATTTATATGAGGAGCCTAGAAAGCAAAATAATGGGAATAATTTTGAAAGAATGAGAAAGGCAAACAATAGAACAAGGCACAGATAGAAAAACTCAAGCTGAAGAGGAGTTGTAATTTGAGTAGCTTAAATATATGTTGTTAAAAATGGAGAAATGACTACTCAAAGAGGGAGGAATCATCTATAGTTTGGAGCATAGAGAGAACGATGGTCTTGCCATTGGAAGACAATTGCATGCATTTTGGCATGAAGTGAGGTGGTGGTAGTTCAAGAAACAGAAGTATAAGTAAAGAAATAATGCTGAAGATAAATGAGAAGAATTTGGTGACTGATAGAATATCCAGAGGAAGTGAATAACAGTTCTGACCCTGGGGATCCAAGAATAATACATTGTTTATTCTTTGAAGGCAGGAAAGTTAAAGTAGCTACTGAAAGGGGAAAGCTCCCTTATCCCCTTCACAGGACATGTGACACAGCTGTGCCCCACTGCCCACTCAGATGGGCAGATGCAGAGGTTGTGGGAAGTGCTTTTGGGCTCTGGTCCCACGGCAAAGTCTAGGGGTGGGTGTCTACAAATCCCAAAGCCCAAGTGGGCGTGTATTACAGTGTGCTGTTTCAGCTTTGTTGTCTGCAGATGGCTGTGTTAAATAGCTCAACAGACCCTCTGCCTTATTGCAAGGGCAGGCCAGTGTGACAGCCTGAGTTCTTGCCCAGTGTACTGGAATAATCAAATCACATGTGTGCTGGAAGGATAAATGCATTGAGTGGTGAAGGTGGTTCTCAGTGAGATAGATTGGGAGCCAGAAGTGGGGCATGGAAGGTGATCTTTCCCTTTTCCTTTTCCAGCCACTCCTGGCTGAACTCTTCTTGTGTTCATATGTCATTCCTCTTCTCTCTTTCTGTGCTCTGCTGCCCCACCACTCTCCGCTACTCTCTACAATTCTGTTCCTCTGCTTCTCTTATTGTGATGTTCAGCTGCTTGGGTCTGTGCCCTCTAAAGTCTCGGGTTTATATGGGGGCAGGATAGGGCACGTGTTGGACAAAAAGGCAACTTTTGGATGCAGAAACAGAAATGCCTGTCCTCATTTATGGCCACAGGTACAGGCCTGAGGGTGGAGCCTTCACCAGGGACCCCGTATTCTTTATCCAACACTTCATTGCCCCTCTCCTGTATCACTACTATATAAAGGAATTTATTCTTTATTATACTTCTGGGAAGAATACTGTGTTGAATACTAAATGTAATCATTAGATCATATTCTTAATTTTATACCATAAAATACAAACATCAAGTTGAAGAGCATTAGGTATAGATATACTTTTTGGACCATTACATCAGAATAATTTTCTGTCTTCACTTTGTTTAGAAGGAAGTGTTAGAGTTATAAATTTCAGTTCCATCAACTCAACTTTATTCCTGGCACAGTGAATTTCAAACAGAAAACAAGATACCAATTCATACTTCATATTCACTAATGAACTGAAATTCACCTAATTAAAAGATAACAACATATTTGACAATGGGAAGTTATCTTTCAAGCAAAGTCTTTGATTATCTCTTTTTCTGACAATAGTTAATAGCAAACACACTATACACACATAAATCCTGATAAAATTATATCTATTTTAGAATATCATAAGCCCCCAGAAAAATCATTTGCATTTATATAATTTAAAATGTCTTATTGTGAATTTTTTTCCAAAATATTCTGCAAATAGAAGAGTTTATGTATTTCATATTTGTATTAATAAAAGACAGGTGACTACACATTGTGGTTTGGGGCTTATTTATGCTTAACTGCTGAGTCTTATTATTTATAACATTCGCTACAGGAAGGACAGGTGACATATTTTGGGAAAAGGAGGATAATAACCAATATATTCAGTCAAAAATACTTAAACCTATCAGGGATGTCGCATTTTGTTACAAACCAAAATGCAGGCAGGATTTTAATATTTGCAAAAGACTGAGCTAGCACTAACAAGTGAGCATCTATGGAAGAAAAATGAGTCTTTTCTATATGCCAAGTCAGCTGAGCAAATTAAGTGGGAAGTGACTGTATATTTGGCACTAGATAGAACAAATAACTGGCTAAAAGCATTATTGGCATGTGATATGGGAGTTGCAAATAAAATCTGAAGCAAGTGAGGTGTTTCTTCTTTCATCTTTATATTAGGGTCTAATCAACATACAATTGGAAATTTCACAAAATGGATACATATGAACAATCAGTACCCAGATCAACACACTGAACATTAGCAGGACTACAGAAGCCCTCTTTATAATCCATTCTCATCACAACTACAAATGGTAAACTCTACACTGACTTTTAAAAGCTCACACATTTTTGTACTTTATATACATGGAATTACATATAATGAACTATTTTTCTAGCTTTTTTCACTCAAATTGTTGTATATGAGATTGATACAGATTGTTATATGTAGTTTTAGATAGTTTATCTCATTGCTGTATAGCATTCACCATCTCTCTATATAGCATTCATTGCATGACTATACAATATTCTACTATTGATGGACATTTAGGGGTTATTATGAGTAAAGTAACTATGAACCTTTTGGTATGTGTCTTTTGGTGAATATATGTGCTTTTTGTGTTGGGTGTACACCAGGAAGTGTAACTGCTACTTTGAGTATGCGTCATCATTCAACTTTAGCAGTTACTGACAAAGAGTTTTTCTAAAGTGGTTTTATTGGTTTTGCTCCTGCCAGCAGTATGAGCATCCTAACTCCACATTCTGATACTTGGTGTTAACATTCTTTGCAAAGTCTATGATTCTGGTAAATCCATACTGATAGTTCATTGACTAAGGTAGTTGAGTTTCTTTCTATATGTTTATCATTCACTTGCATGTTTTCTTTTGTAAATTGCCTAATCTAGTCCTTCTTCTCTTGGTTTGCCTGTCTTTTTTGTTATTTATATCTTACAAATATTCTGGATGGTAGTCTTTTATTGGGCATAAGTATTGTCAATATTTCCCCTGCTCTAAGAATTCTTTTTTATTCCTTTATTGGTAATTTGTAAAATAAGACACCACACATCTACAACACAAGCAATGGAAAAACGATTCTCTATTTAATAAATGGTGTTGGGAAAACTGGCTAGCCATATGCAGAAAATTGAAATTGGAACCCTTTTTTATACTTTCTACAAAAATTAACTCGAGATGGATTAAACACTTAAACATAAGACTTAAAATCATAAAATCTCCAGAAGAAAACCTAGGAAATACCATTCAGGACATAGGCATGGACAGACTTCATGACTAAAACACCATAAGCAATGGCAACAAAAGCCAAAATTGACAAGTAGGATCTAATTAAACTAAAAAGCTTCTGCACAGCAAAAGAAACTATCATCAGAGTGAACAGGCAACCTACAGAATGGCAGAAAATTTTTGCAATCTATCTCTCTGACAAAGGGCTAATATCCATAATCAACAAGGAACTTAAATTCACAAGAAAAATAAATAATCCCATCAAAAAGTGGGCAAAGGATACAAACAGACACTTCTCAAGAGAAGACATTTATGCAGCCAACAAACATGAAAAATAGCCCATCATCACTAGTCACTAGAGAAATGCAAATCAAAACCACAGTGAGATACCATCTCACACCATCTTACACCAGTTAGAATGTAGATCATTAAAAAGTCAGGAAACAGCAGATACTGGAGAGGATGTGGAGAAATAGAAATGCTTGTATACTGTTGGTGGGAGTGTAAATAGGTTCAACCATTGTGGAAGACTGTGTGGCAATTTTTCAGGGATTTAAAACCAGAAATTTAATTTGACCTAGCAATCCCATTACTAGGTATATACCCAAAGGATTATAATTCATTCTACCATAAAGATGCATGCACACACATGTTTATTACAGCCTGTCAGGGTGTGGGGGCTAGGGGAAGGATATCATTAGGAGAAATAACCTAATGTAGATGATGGGTTGATGGATGCAGCAAACCACCGTGGCACATGTAGGCCTATGTAACAAATCTGCACATTCTGCACATGTATCCCAGAACTTAAAGTATAATAATAAAAATAAATAAATAGCTGCTCTAAATGTTGGTAAAAGTAGCAAAGGAGAAAGGACTTACAGAGTGCCTACATAAATTGATTGTGAGTAACACATAAACAAGGAACAACAAACTGCGGAAGGCCGCAGGAGGCCTCTGAGGAGGAAGGCCTCTCCATGCCTCATGTTCTGGTGCAGGGTGACCTTGGCTCCGTTACCATAAACATTGTGCTCAAGTACGTAAAACCCTATTGTAGCGCTATGATGTAGCCAGACTTGTAGCCTCCTTGTAAGGCCCATGTTCCATCAGCTGTACATAGATAATAAGCTAAAGATAACCACATGTTCTTGTTTTCTAAAACTCCCAAACCACCACTGTTATCAGTCCTTAGGATGACACACCAGTTCCCACTCATGATTCACTTCCAGCTAACTGATTCATTCCACCATCACTCCACCCTTATCTTATAGATCAAAGGGATTGTAATCAATAAATAGTGCAGATGATAAGAGCTTGGAGCCTTCACTGTCTCTTCCAAAGTAATGAGTGATGGCTCCCTGGTCCCACTATCTCTCTTAATCTGTCTTTTCTCATTCCTTTGTCGCCACTGAACATGGGGTACCCACAGACGATATAGGGCTGGTTCTCTACATTCTGGCACCCAACGTGTGGGGCTCATGGATCCCTACATTCTGGTGGCCAATGTGTGGTGCTCATGGATCCCTACACTTAAGTTTCATATATTCTAAATTATTATTGTTTTATGATGAATGTTGTTTGGTTTTTCTTTTAAAAAAACTGTTGGCTACTCTAGGTCCACAAAGATAGATTTATTTTATATTTGATATACAATATATTTGGAATTGATTATTATATTTAGTGTGAGGTAGGGATCAATATTTTTTCTCATACGAATATCCAATTGACTCAGTACTATTTATTGAAAAGCTCTTCCTTTGCTCACTGTGCTCTTATGTAATTTTTGCATAAATCAGATAACTATGTATGTGTGGGACTGTTCTTAGACTCTATTTTCTTCAATTGATTAGCTTGTATATTCTTTTCCCAATATCACATTGTCTTATTATAGCTTTATAATTGACCTTGATATCTGAAAATGTAAGTCCTCCAACTTTGCTCTCTTTTTATTTTGTTTATAACCATGAACAGAGACTATAGAAGTGATCTTTACCTGTCAGACACATCAATAACATGTCCTCTCCAAACTATTACTAATGTACATTCAAATACTGCAATGATTTTAACTAAAAATGCTCAAATTTGAAGGTTGGCTTTGAGCTATCAACTTCAAATAAAATTTAACTTCTTTTTAATGCAGAGTAGAATATCCATAATACTATTAGAAAAAATGAAAAATATTAGGCAGTACCAAACAAATATACCTGTCAAGCTGACCTACTAAAATATTTTGGGGAAATAAAGGCTTTTCTCCTTGAATGGTAATAGTTGGGCCAAAGGAAGAGGTTGGGGGTCCAGGATTCAAGAGTAATGCACTCAGACTCCATATGGTGTTCTTCCATTGGTTCAGTCTCCTCCAATTCTTTTGCAGAAGATGAGCATCTTAAGTGGGGACAATGGAGTACCTGCATCAGAATAATATACTAAACTAGAATTGCTGGGTGTGGGCATTGAGAACATGCATTGTAACAGGTCTTTTAATTAATTCTGATACTCTTGAAAATCATTGAGGTAGAGCAGTGGTTCTCAACTACTGGTAATGTTGTCCCTGAAGGGATATTTGGTCTTCGGGTTGTTACACTGACATGGAAGACATGCTTCTGGCATCATGTTACAATTCACTGTACAACAAAAAATTATCTTCAACAAAAAATTATCAATTTCAAAATTTCACTAGTGCCACTTTGAGAAACCCTAATCTAGAGATAATGAGGGAATTAAAGGAACCTGGTTGAAACCAGTAAGTGTTTTTATACTAGAAGAAGCAGTACACAAAATTACTTAAAACAGTGTCCAGCTTGCAAAAACAGCAGAAGCTTTCAGTCATTTTTCAGCTTTTGCCAAGACATGTTCTGGCTGCCATGATCATTAGTTCCAAGGAACTTTGCTTCCATTAAGCTTCAGTCTTCAGCCCTTATAATGTAGATTCTTTAGGGCCTGCCTCAGATATTCAGAGTAATAAGGAAAAAATTTAATACAAGTGTTCACTCCATTGAAGGAAATATTTCAGACATTTTTCATATGTGATTCCAAGTTATTTTCGCAACAACATTGTGAAACAGATAGTATCATATATTTTTAAATGTGAAGACATTTTAGATAAATGAAATGGAACTCAGAGGAAATAATTTCCTTTCAGCATAGGTTATGATTCAAAATTCTGTCATAAATAGCTCACAGTGTAGTTGTAAGTAGTATTGGTATTAGCTTTTATGTTGCTAATAAAACATACCAGAGACTGGGCAATTTACAAAAGAAAGAGGTTTAATTGGACTTATAGTTACATGTGGCTGGGGACACCCCACAATCATGGTGGAAGGCAAGGAGAAGCAAATCATGTCTTACATGCATGGCAGCAGGCAGACAGAGCTTGTGCAGGGAACTAACAGATTTTGTGAGACTTATTCACTATCATGAGAACAGCATGGGAAAGACTTGCTCCTGTGATTCAATTACTTCCCACCGGGTCCCTCCCATATAACACAAGTGAATTCAAAACAAGATTTGGGTGGGACATAGCCAAACCATATCAGTATTATTATAATGTATGGAGTATAATGAAAGTAATTAATATTTATAAGCCTTGCACTTAACAGACATCATAATATTTTGTTACATCTTAATATTACATCATATATATAAAACAAAGGCCAGATAGGTGAAATTAGTTGTCCAAGAACATGTAATTAGTAAGTGATGCTCTGTTAGATTCCTAGGTACTATAACCACTACACTGCTATATTAACTGATATATGCATGTTAATGTAACTTATAAACCAGGAAGAGATACAAATATTAAATGCTATTCCAAAATTCCAATTGCATGCAATTTAAAGAAATTATGTTCTTAGCATTATAGATAACAAGAAGAGAAAATATTTTAATATTTAATATTTAGTTTCTTACAGGCAGGAACTATTTAAACATCTGGGGATTTGTTTTTTTGATAATGTAAAGTTTAAAAAAGAGATTCTGTAGTCTGACACTCTGAAATCTATTTGACTGAAAGCTTTCATTGTCATAATTACTTTTATTAGCTAATCAACTTGAATTGTGCAAAATTACTTGAAATAACATTTGAGTAATTTTTCCCAGTTATTTAACTTTATTTCTCAAAATAGAATCAGTGAGCAACAACCTGTCTTTGGAGATTAGAACTGTCAATATCTTCCGCAGGCTTGAACTGTTTAGAGCAACAGCTTTCAAGGGTGGATTACTTGCATTTGACAGTAATTGTTCCTGTTTTAGCTAAATTCTTTTAGAGATTTTTGGAAACTGCTTCTCTGATATATTGGTAAGTCAAAATTTTCTTTTAGAAGTACTTCTGAGGTATCCAAGTTCTATGCATAATTTTACAAGGAAGAAAAATGTCAAATTTTACCAATGTTTCAAGCAGTATACTGTAAGAGGATTATCTATTGAAGAGTACAAAAACTATCATTCTTTTCATTTTAACATAGCATTGATTTATGCAGCATACTGAACACAGGACAATAGATTTTCCATACTTGCTTTAAAAATATAATATTCCATATTACAAATGCAAATCTTATTTATATATAAACATTTTACAGTATTTTTGCATATATGTACAATTTTATTTTAAAGTCTAATTTACCCACCATAAACTTCATGCATTATAAATACTCCATTCAATGATTTTGCAAGAATTTATGAAGTTGTTCAACTATCATTATAATTCATTTTAAAATATGTCTATCACCCCACTTAATAGTTCTATCTGCCACTATGAGAAAACTACTAATCTTTTTCTTACCTCTCTATATATTTACCCTTTCTGGAGATTTGATACAAATAAAATTATGTAATGTGGTATTTTGTATCTGAATTATTTCACTTACATGTTTTAAAGTTTCATTAATGTTGCATGGCTTTGTTACTTTTTATTGATAATCTATTGTATGGACATAGCTCATTTTATTTATTCATCCTCAGTTGATGGACACTTGGATTGTTTCCCATGTTTTGACTATGAATAAGGATGCTATGAAAATTCATATAAGTATTGGTACAGATACATATTTTCATTACTTTTGGGTAAATAACTAAAAAAAAAAATGGAAGTGGTATCATTTGATACAGCAATCCCACTACTGGGTATATACCCAAAAGATTATAAATCATTCTACTATAAAAACATATGCACACAATGTTTACTGAAGCACTATTTACAATAGAAAAGACTTGGAACCAACCCAAATACCCATCAACGACAGACTGGATAAAGAACACGTGGTACATGTACACCACGAATACTATGCAGCCATAAGAAAGAATGAGTTCATGTCCTTTCCAGGGACATGGATGTAGCTAGAAAGCATTATTTTCAGCAAACTAACACAGAATAGAAAACCAAACACCACGTTCGCACTCACAAGTTGGGAGTTGAACAATGAGAACACATGGACACAAAGAAGGGAACATCACACACTGGGGCCTCTTGGGGGAGGGAGGGCAAAGGGAGGGAGAGGATTAGGACAAATACCTAATGCATGAGGGGCTTAAAACCTAGATGACAGGTTGATGGGTGCAGCAAACCACCATGGCACATGTATACCTATGTAACAAACCTGCATGTTCTACGCATGTATCCTAGAACTAAAAGTATAATTTAAAAAATGCAAATAAATAAATAAATAAATAAAAGAAATGGAAGGGGAAGTAGAATTGTTTGGTCATATGATAAATCAATGTTTAGTATTTTTGGAGAACTGTCAGACTGTTTCCCAAGACACAGGCATCATTTTACATTTCACAGTGATATGTGATGATTCTGGTTTCTCACCAACACTTGTTATTATCAGTCTTTTAAAATTATAGTCATCCTTATGGGCATTAAGTGGTATCTTGTTGGATTGCGTTTCCCTAATGGCTAATGATGTTGATTATCTTTTCATGTGCCACTTGGCCATAAACACATCATTTTTGGAGATATGGCTATTCAGATAAGTTTTCCATTTCTTTGAGTTGTTTGTATTCTTATTATTGAATTGTAAGTGATTTTTTATATATTCTTGATAAAAGTTCCTTACTAGATATATGATCTGCAAATATTTTCTAACCTCAGATTGTTTCTGTGTAAAATGGGGAAATGGGTGAGTTTTGCTATGTGAGCTTGACCTGTCATTTTGTCATTAGCCATTTTGGATCCCTATGTCCACATCTGAAAAGGAATTGCTCAAAATTCATGCTACATGGTGGTTTGCTACGGGCACGTGTGGAAAAAAGTTAACTATAGCACATATTCTGGATGCAGCCATTTTACTAAAATAATTCAGGCAGATAACATTCTATCAAAATAATACTTTGGTTTTACAAATTAGCATTGATCTTCACACTTTTCCCCTAAAATATTTTTGCATTTATTTGTGTACATGTGTGTGTGTCTTTCTATATGTGCTTTTAAACATGCTTTGGCTGGACAATTTAAGAATTATTAGAAGTTTTTAATAACATTTGATGTTCTATGACATATAATAGGGATATGACAAATATCTCCCACTCTTTCACCCTCAAATATCTCTGACTTCTAAGCAAGCTCTGATGGAAACCCTTATATTCTGGCCTCTATGATGTACAAATTATCTGTAAAGAACTGTATGAGAGGAGATCAACCAAAAAAAGCACAGGTCAGTTGGTTTCACAGCTGAATTCTATTGGACATTCAAAGGAGAATTAGTACCAATTTTACTGAAACTATTCGAAAAGATTGAGAAGGACGGAATCCTCTCTAACTCATTCTACAAAGCCAGTATCAACCTGGTAGCAAAGCCAGGAAAAGACATAAAAAAGGAAACTACAGACCAATATCCTTGATGAATATAGATGTAAAAGGCCTCAACAAAATTTTGCCAACTGAATCCATTAGTATATCCAAAAAATTTTACTGTGATCAAATGGATTTTATTCCAGGGTTGTTCTGCATGAATGACACAACCAAAGGATATACATGGCATGTGCATGGATTGGAATAATCAATATTGTGAAAATGACCATACTCCCCAAAGCAATCTACAGATTCAGTGCAATTTCTATCAAAATACCAACATCATGTTTTACAGAATGTTTTTTAAAAGAATCTTAAAATTCATATGGAATTCAAAAACAGCCTGGATAGTCAAAGCGATGCTAAGCAAAACTAATAAATTTTGAGGCACTACGTCACCCAATTTCCAATTATACTACAAGGCTATAGTTACCAAAACCACATGGTACTGCTATAACAGGCGATACATAGATCAATGGAAAAGAATAGAGAACCCAGAAACAAAGCTAAATATTTACAACCAACTGGTTTTTGACAAAGCATACAAAACCAAGTGCAAAAAGGATACTCTATTTAATAAATGGTGCTGGGAAACTTGAATAGCCACATGTAGAAGAGTAAAACTGGATCCCAGTCTTTCACCATATAGAAAAATTAACTTGAGATGGATTAAGACTTAAATCTAAGACCCAAAACAATACCAATTGTAGAGGAAAATATAGGGAAAAAAACCCTCTTCTGGGTTTTTTTCTTAGTCATAAATTCTTCTGTGCAAAGAATTTATGACTAAGACCTGAAAAGCAAATGCAACAAAAATGAAAATAAATTCATAGAACCTAATTAAACTAAAAAGCTTCAGCACAGCAAAAGACATAATCCAGAGTAAACAGGCAACCTACAGAATGGGAGAAAATATTTCCAAAGTATACATCTGAAAAAGGACTAATTTCAAGACTCTACACAGAACTCAAATTAGCAAGAAAAAAAATAATCCATTAAAAAGTGGGCAAGGACATGAATAGACATTTCTGAAAAGAAGATATACAAATGGCCAACAAACATATTTAAAAATGCTCACCATCACTAATCATAAGGGAAATGCAAATAAAAACCACAATGAGATACCACCTTATGCCAGCCAGAATGACCATTATTAAAAAGTCAAAATAGATGTTATTGTGGTTGTGGTAAAAAAAGTATTGCTTATACAACTGCTGGTGGATATGTAAATTAGTACAACCTCTATGGAAAACGGTATGGAGGTGTCTCAAAGAACTAAATTGCAGCACAATTGACAATTGCAAAGATATGAAATCAACAAGCGTCCATCAGCTGATGAGTGGATAAAGAAAATGTGGCAAATATACAGCAGGGAATACTACTCAGCCATAAAAAGGAATGAAATAATGTCTTTTGCAGCAACTTGGATGGACCTGGAGGCAATTATTCTAAGTGGAGTAACTTAGGAATGGAAAACCAAATTTCACATGTCCTCACTTATAAGTGGGAGCTAAACACAAAAGCATAGGGAGGAGTATAGTGAAAATGGGAGACTTGGAGGAGGGGAAAGTGGAAGGACGGTGAGGCATTAAAAACTACTTATCAGGTACAATGTACACCACTTGAGTGATAGGTACACTAGAATTGTAGACTTCACCCATATAAATCATCCATGTAACTAAAAACCACTTGTACTTCAAGGTATTAAAATAAAAAAATTAAAAAAAAAAACAGAAAACAAATGCCATAGCTAAAATTTGTATCTGTTTTAACATCTTTCTTTTCACCTTAGGTAAAAAGTTTGTCAAGGATAAGGAGAGATAAATCTATTGTGCTTATTGTTGTTATTTTTCTAAACAAACAGCATCATGGTTGAGGCTGAGATTGCTTCATTTAGTTTAAAATACAGTGGTTGGAAAAAATCTGCATATTTACTAAATCAGTCATAAAAGTTTCACAGATAGGTGAGTTAATTAGCTGAAGAAAAGGACTGATTTCCCATTTTCTATGAGAATAAATGTTTACATTCCAGAAACTCATAAGCACAGTTGGGAATACAGCATATCTCCTATTCAGTGGACGAAAAGTTTCCAATGAAGTTTGCTTGTACTTTTTTGTAAATTTAAAAGGGTGAGTTTAGGTAATGAAATTAATTGATTAATTTTATTCCCCAGGACACCATCATATAAAAATGGATATTTTTATACAGCGAATGAGCAGTATTTGGAAGTTTATGATCCAAAGTTTATGATCTACAAGATGTTGTAGGCAAAAATGCTTAAATGAAAGAGCAATTAAATCATCTTATGGGATAAAAATGCAATAATAAATGAAGATGTCTTCTTTTTCTAATGTTAGTCTGGAAACTGTGGTACTTTTTTGCTTCTTTGATTGTTTGAACAAAGAATTAGCTCAGATAATATTGTAATGACAAACAGTGTATTTTTGATGCTTTATCGCAAGACAAAAATTTCTGTTTATACAAAATAGCACCATAGTTTGGTTCAAAGATGGCTAAGAATACAAGAGATCATGTAGAATACTGTTATGGCACTTTAATTAATGAACATACAGTTACTTTATATAATACATCATAGCTCAACTGTGTCTACTCAATAGTAATCATTCAAAATCTGTAAAAATGTTTAAATTGATGTTAAGGGTAGTATTTCATGACCACAGTAAATTGTTATCTTTGACCAAGTAAACTAATTTCATCTTCTGAGTTTCCCACAGTTGTCATACTACATAACTTATAATTAAATAACTAGATCCATTTTATAATTTTCTTTCTCTTACTGATCTTACTCTGAGGATGTCTTGATGAGTCAATGGAGACAGGGAGGCTGCAGCGGAGTATTTGGGGAGACTGCTTGGATTAGTATTCTAGCTAAATCGTTTTTTAAGTCATGGGTCTTCTAGTACTTCACCATTTTGATATATTAGTTCCTCGGCTATGAAGTGAGAGTAGCAATAGTATCTTTCTCATTTTTTTGAAAGAATGAAATGAAATAATCTATTTAAAGCACTTACACAGAGCCTAGTACCTGGTAGGCACTCATTAAATGTTAGCTGTGATCATTTTCCCGGAATTTCCAAACCTATTTCTATCTCGACTAGAGGAAAGCCAAGGAGTGCTTACAGAGAACCTATACCAATGATCTCAAACCTTAGTGTGCATCAGAATACGCTGGAAGACTGTCATCCCAGATCTAATGAATCAGAAGCTCTGGACTGCACTGCCAGAGCTTCTGATTCATTAGATCTGGGATGGCGCCCAAGAGCTTGCATTCCAAAGAAATTCCCTAGTGATGCTGAAACTTAGTTGGATGAAATCATGAATTATGTGTCCAACACAACAATTGCAAGCACATGTCTGATTCACAGGCCTCTTAATTTAGAAAAAAGAAATTCGTGTTCTGTTTATATTTACATTATCATAAAACATAGCTTTATGTTCAATATTGAAACTTTACTGACCACTCAACAAAATATTAGATATTTTATTTTCAAAATAAAGGCTTCCCTAAAGTTTTACTTGCCATTCATCCATTGGATAAAAACAAAACAAAACAAAACAAAACAAACCTGAAGATTATTGGAATAATCTGATTTTCTATTTGAAGCATTTGATCATACTACACTGATATAAAACTGGTATATTTTGCTGTTTATGAACTTTTTCTGCTAATGAAGCCTGTGTAATCACAACTACCAACCCACTTCTTATACGTGCATATTAATAGAAAATTAAAGCAATCAATTTAGAAAAAAAAATCATTTGATCTAAAATAAGGCATGTCTTATAAAATAGTATGTGAATACACCTTCCTCACATATACATATTATATTATTGTCTTTCATAATAATCTATTTTTAAACTTCTATTTTAGGTTCTGGGTACATGTGCAGTTGTTTTATATATGTAAACTAGTGTCATGGGAGTTTGGGTGTACAGATTAATCACCCAAATAATAAGCACAGTACCTGATAGGTAGTCTGCAGTCCTCATCCTGCTCCCTCTCTCCACTCTCAATTAAGCCCCAGTGTTTGTTCTTCCCTTCTTTGTACTCACTGAGCTGCCAGAATTCTTGTACTGGTTCTTTCTCATCTGTGTGGGCAGATTTTCCTTTAACTGTGGTGTAATTTGAATACAGTCAGTTGACTGTTTTTCTGGATGTTTTCAGAAGACTGAGCCTTTGCTCACGGTCTTTATTTTTAGCTGAGTTTTTGTCCTTGGTTTCACAGGGTGGGTATATTAGCAAAGTATTTTCAATGTTGAAATTTGGGCTGTGGTCCGGTAGATGGCACTTAAGCATAATGGCCAGTAGGTAGGCTCTTGCTCAGCCACATGGCTCCTCTGTATTTCCTGACATTTGCACCTGTGCCCCCTCGCAGTGTTCGGAAGGTGTGGGCTCCTCTCCCACTCTAGGGCTGACTGCACATATTGTCTTCATAAGCCTTGGCTGCACACAGTAGCCCTAGAGTGAGTTCTGGTTTTATGCTCCTTCCCCAGCTTGGAAGAAAGAGGGGAAAGGACCTTGGCAGTGGCTATGGCAGAGGACCTTTCACTTGTCTTTTGAGACTCCACCCTAGAGAAATCAGAGTCACTACCAATCAGTGTGATTGATCCAGGATGGGGTGGCTGTGTTGTAGGCCAAATCCAATAGGCCCTGTCTGGTGATGAGCAGGGAGCTTTGGAGACTCCTGGGGAAGACTGGTTAGCCTCTTCTTAGGGCAGCTGTGGCTTGCTAGAGGTGTGGTTAAAGCACTCAGTGTCTTTGCTCCTTCCTCATTTCAACAACAGCAAGGGAAGTACCACTGTAGTGTCAGTAGGAGACGGGTTTTCGGTTGCCTCTGGGAGCTAAAACGCAGAGCAGCTGCTACTGGGAATGTTCAGCCAGCGGGTGGGATGGCTGCACTGCTGGCCTAAGCTGGGAGACCTGCTTGGTGAAGGGTGGAGGCTTTTCTATATATGTCGACTGTGGCATGCTGGAAGCACAAGTGAAGCCTTCAGACTCTTTATTTCTTCTCCATTTCGAGTGCAGCAGGAGCAGAACCTCTGACATGGTAGTGGCAGAAGGGCTGTCTTTTGCCTCTGGGAGCCCCTTTTCAGGGAGGCATGGAGCCATTAACAGTGGGAATGCTCAGCTGGCTGTAGGACAGCTGATTTGTGATTCCAAGATAGGGGCTCTGCCTGGTGAAAAGTGGAGGGTGGGGTCTCACAGAAAAGAAAGATGGGATTCTCTCCCTATGGTGACTGTGATGTGCCAGAGGTTCCAGTCGTTTGCTCCTTCCCCATCCTGAGGGCAGTAAGGGCAATATCACTGCAGCTGCAATGGCAGAGGGGCTGTGGGCTATTTCTGGGATTTCCTCCTCAGAGAATCACAGAGCCACCACTGACTGAAGTGTTTGGATGGGGGCAGGGGGGTTGTGCTGGAGGCCCAGGTTTAGAGGCACTGCCCAGTGAAGATTAGCTGAGGTCGAGATCTGTGTGGAAAACAGTGCGGCCACTTGTAAATATGGCTGCTGCACTTTGTGGCACAAGGAGGAGGTCGAGAGTCGGGATGGTCCTGTGTCACTCCCCAGCCACTACGCTCGCTCTCTCCTGAGGGCAACAGGAGTCATGGCTTTAGAGCAGCAAAAATGGTGGCCTGCCCCTCCTTCTGGGAGCTCTACCCCAGAGAACTGCAGAGCTGCTACTGGCCTGAGAACCCAGGAGGAGAGTGGCTGGGGTGCCAGGTTGGGAGGCGCTGCCCAGTGAGGAGGAGTGGGGTTAGGGACCCATGTGGAAAAACTGTCTGGCTGTTTTTCCTTGAAATGGCTGCACTGCTGAGCATCCTCATTAGTTCCTATTTGCTTCACACCCTCCAGATCCTGAGGGCAACAGGAGAGAAGGTTGTGGAATAGCAAAACTGGCAGCCTGCCTCTCCCCCTGGAAGTTCTATCTCAGGGAACTGCAGAGCTGCTCTCGGCCAGAACTCAGGCTGGGATAGGGTAGCCTCACTAGCATCCTGGACCAGTGAGCCTTATCCTGAAAGATACAGTGGAGGCAAAACTTGCAGTCCGTCACTGCTCAGCCCCTAGATTTGGCCCCTTTCCTGGGGGCATGGTAGGAAGCCTAGCTTCCTCTGTTACCAGAGCTATAGCC
Source organism: Sapajus apella (assembly GCF_009761245.1). Taxonomy (NCBI): domain Eukaryota; kingdom Metazoa; phylum Chordata; class Mammalia; order Primates; family Cebidae; genus Sapajus; species Sapajus apella. The sequence goes on along the minus strand of NW_022437013.1, from coordinate 2,260,654 downwards.
GTTGTTGCTGAGGTGCCAGGGGATCCAATGCTCCCGACTCTGCATGTGCCTGAGCAGCAACTTTGCCCAAACTCCACGTAGCCCTCCATGTCTCTGGGGAGGCCTCAGTAGAGGGACTTCACGAGGGATCTCCTGAGCCCAAAGATATAAAGGTCCATGGCAGCAGTGTGGGTCCCTGGGGACTCTGACTCATTCACCATTTTCCTGCATTGGGGGACTTCCCCTGTTTCTGTGCCATTCCCAGGTTGGCAGTTGTCCTCTGTGGCTGTTTTTTCTCCATGAGTCACATCGTTTCCTTGATAAATCTCAGTGTGTCCACCTGGAAGTTCCAGTTTAAGAGCAAATATTTACTCACCACTCTTTCTCCTCTCCTTGAGAGAGGTGCACATTGGTTGCTTCTAGTCAGCCATATTGGCTATATGATAATCTTAAAATAACTACTAACTTGTGTGATAGATGCTGATGTTTCTTCAGCAGATATGTGTCTCCTGGTTAACATGTGTTCAGTTATGTTACTACTGCTCCACTAACATTTTATGTAAGTTACATGTTCCTTGTCAATGTTCTTGAGAAACAGAAACTCAGTATTTAACTTGCTATTATTCATACACTTCCTTTTAATCATTGATGCTGAAAAGACTCTTAAAAATTCAATGTGTTAATAGGAAGAAGATTAGTAAGCAGTTGAAAATTTATACCATGGCAAAAAACGTGTAGCAAGAGTGTTAGAACACTCTTCAGATACTCTACAGCAGGACTGCTTAAGATTTTGTACCCCAGGTGGCAAGGTGTGTCACAAATTTAGAGAAGGCTACTCTTCTGTCTCTTCCTGTCCTAGGACTGCTCTGTCAACTTGAAGATTTGTGGGACTGGGTAAGAATACTCTTAGTTTTTAAAAATTTATTTATTATACTTTAAGTTCTAGGGCACATGTGCAGATTGTGCAGGTTTGTTACATAGGCATGCATGTGCCATGGTGGTGATTTGCTCCATCCATTGCCCCGTCATCTACATTAGGTATTTCTCCCAATGTTATCCCTCCCCAATCCCCTCACCCCCTGCTTTTCCTCCCCTAGCCCTCCACCCCCCAGGCCCCGGTGTGTGATGTTTCCCTCCCTGTGTCTGTGTGATCCCATTGTTCAACACCCACTTATGAGTGAGAACATGCGGGAACACCGTTAGTTTTGATGCCGGCATTCCTGTGTCAGAAATCTATCAGAAATGACAGATATAAAGCTTCATGGAACAGATTTGTAAATAAAAATAGCAAACAGTTTTTGAGTATTTACTGTGTCAGGTAAAGTATATACCTTCTTTGACACTGATCTGTTAACTGAAAATAATTAAAAGTTTCCCTACCTAACAGTGGTTTTGCTAATAGTAACAATAATAAGCATATATTGAGTACTAAAAATGCGTCACACATTTTATGTACATTAATTTATTGAATTTCCTTTATTATTTTCATTTCCCTCTCTTCCTTCAGTTTCTGTTCCAACAACAATAAACTTCCTCTTCCCCTTATAAAATCTTTCTACTCTGTATACAACACAATAAGCAGTTTACCTCCTCTTGTTGTGAAGCAGATGGCATCTTTTCCCTGAACAATCCCATTTAAAGATTTGGAACCTGAGGCAGAGGAAGATTAAATTACTTGTTCATGTTATGTAGCTAGGGAAGGATAAGGACTATTTGATTCCAAGAGACAGGCTTCAGAGTCCACATGCTCAATTACTTAGCTAGACTCTTCCCTGACCTTAAGTGTCAATAATTGGAAGCTTCAATCAATGAAAACTGAAGTAGGATAGGAAAATTAGTAGTGACCAAAGCTTCGAGACTCATTTTAAGCCTCCTGTGAAAGCCATTTTGTGAGTTTTGAAAAAATTGGAGGACCATTTGAGGAAAAGTTGTTTTCTGATTGAGAAATCCTTTGTAATTTGAATATGAATGTAAAGGGAATTTCATTTGGATCTACAGGTTGGAGAGGCCTGGGTTGAGTTGTATGGAAATTAATGGGTTTGGATAAGATGATGCCTAAGTTTCCCATATGAGCTAATTACTATTCTAAGATCTCTTAACATGGCACCACAAACATTGCATTTTAGTATCTTTCTGTTTGATTGACGTAAATAAAAGAATGGATGATGTCCTAAAATCTGTATTCTATTTTGTTTCTAGTAGAAAATGACTTTCTAAAGGGTGCTTCTTTTTTTTAATTGTACTTTAATTTCTGGGGTACATGTGCAGATTTTGCAGGATTGTTGCATAGGTACAGTCATGCCATGGTGGTTTACTGTCTCCATCCCCCAGTCACCTATATCAGGCATTTCTCCCAGTATTATCCCTTCCCAACCTCCCTGTGCCCCACTGTCCCTCTCCTAGCCCACCACCCCTCAACCCCAGTGTGTGATGTTCCCCTCCCTGTGCCCATGTGTTCTCATTGTTCAACACTTGCCTATGAGTGAAAACATACACTGTTTTTCTGTTCTTGTGTCAGTTTGTTGAGAATGATGGCTTCCAGATTAATCCATGTCCCTACAAAGGACATGACCTGATCGTTTTTTATGGCTGCGTAGTATTCCGTGGTGTATATGTGCCACATTTTCCTTGTCCAGTCTATCATTGATGGGCATTTGGGTTGGTTCCAGGTCTTTGCTATTGTAAACCATGCCGCAATGAACATATGTATGCATGTGTCTTTATAATTCAACGATTTATAATCCTTCAGGTTTATACCCAGTAATGGGATTGCTGGGTCAAATGGAATTTCTATGTCTAGATCCTTGAGGAATCGCCACACTGTCTTCCACAATGGTTGAACTAATTGACACTCCCACAAACAGTGTAAAAGCGTTTCTATTTCTCCACATCCTCTCCAGCATCTGTTGTCTCCAGATTTTTTAATGATTGCCATTCTAACTGGTGTGAGGTGGTATCTCAATGTGATTTGGATTTGCATTTCTCTTATGACCAGTAATGATGAACATTTTTTTCATAAGTTTGTTAGCTTCATAAATGTCTTCTTTTGAAAAGGGTCTGTTCATTTGCTTCACCCACTTGTGAATGGGTTTGATTTTTCTTGTAAATCTGCTTTAGTTCTTTGTAGATTCTGGATATCAGCTCTTTGTCAGATGGGTAGATTGCAAACATTTTTTCCCATTCTGTTGGTTGCTGGTTCACCCTAATGATTGTTTCTTTTGCTGTGCAGAAACTCTTAAGTTTAATTAGTTCCCAGATATCTATTTTGGCTTTTGTTGCCATTGCTTTTGGTGTTTTAGTCATGAAGTCCTTGCCTATGCCTATGTCCTTAATGTTATTGCCTAGGTTTTCTTCTAGGGTTTTTATGGTATTATGTCTTATGTTTAAATATTTAATCCATCTGGAGTTAATCTTAGTGTAAGGTGTAAAGAAGGGGTCCAGTTTCTGCTTTCTGCACATGGCTAGCCAGTTTTCCCAACACCATTTATTAAACAGGCAATCCTTTCCCCATTGCTTGTTTTTGTCAGGTTTGTCAAAGATTGATGATTGTAGATTTGTGACATTGCGTCCGAGGCCTCTGTTCTGTTCCACTGGTCTATATCTCTGTTTATTACCAGTACCATGCTGTTTTGATTGCTGTAGCCTTGTAGTATAGCTTGAAGTCAGGTAGCATGATGCCTCCAGCTATGTACTTTTTGCTTAGGATTGTCTTGGCTATGTGGACTCCCTTTTGGTTCCATATGAAGTTTAAGGTGTTTTTTTCCAGTTCCATGAAGAAGGTCAATGGTAGCTTGATGAGGATAACACTGAATCTATAAATTACTTTGCGCAGTATGGCCATTTTCATGATATTGATCATTCCTAACTATGGGCATGAAATGCTTTTCTATCTGTTGGTGTCCTCTCTTATTTCCTTGATCATTGGTTTGAGGTTCTCCTTGAAGAGTACCTTTATATCCTTTGTTAGTTATGTTCCTAGGTATTTTATTATCTTTGTAGCAATTGTGAATGGGAGTTCACTCATGATTTGGCTCTCTGTTTTTCTGCTATTGGTGTATAGGAATGCTTGTGATTTCTGCACAATGATTTTATATCCTGAGACTTTGCTGAAGTTGCTTATCATCTTAAGCAGATTTTGGGCTGAGACAATGGGGTCTTCTAAATATACAACTCTGTCGTCTACAAATAGAGACAATTTTACTTCCTCTTTTCCTAACTAAATAACTTTTATTTCTTTTTCTTGCCTGATTGCTCTGGCTAGAACTTCCAATACTATATTGAATAGGAGTGATGAGAAAGGGCATCCTTGTCTAGTGCCAGTTTTCAAAAGGAATGCTTCCAATTTTTGCCTGTTCAGTATGATATTGGCTATGGGTTTATCATAGATAGTTTTATTATTTTGAGTCACATTCCATTGATACCTAGTTTATTGAGGGTTTTTAGCATAAAGGGCTGTTAAATTTTGTCAAAGGCCTTCTCTGCATCTATTGAGATAATCATGTAGTTTTTGTCTTTGGTGTTTATGTGATGGATTACATGTATAGATTTGTGTATGTTAAACCAGTCTTGCATCCCCAGGTTGAAACCCATTTAATCATAATGGATAAACATTTTGATGTGATGTTGCATTTGGTTTGTCAGTATTTTATTGAAGATTTTTGCATCGATATTTGGCATGGATATTGGCCTGAAGTTTTCTTTTTAGTTTTGTCTCTGCCAGGTTTTGGTATCAGGGTGATGCTGGTCTCATAAAATGAGTTAGGGAAGATTCGCTGTTTTTGTATTGTTTGGAATAGTTTCAGAAGGAATGTTACCAGCTCCTCTTTGTACATCTGGTAGAATTTGTCTGTTAACCCAACTGGACCTGGACTTTTTTTGGTTGGTAGCCTACTAATTGCTACCTCAACTTTACCCATGTTATTGGTCTATTCAGGGTTTCAGCTTCTTCCTGGTTTAGCCTTGGGAGGGTGTAAGTGTCTAGGAATTTATCCATTTCTTTCCGATTTACTGGTTTATATTCATAAAGTTATTTGTAGTAATCTCTGATGGTAGTTTGTATTTCTGTGGAATTGGTGGTGATATCCCCTTTATCATTTTTTATTGCATCTATTCTATTCTCTTTGTTATTATTCTGGCTAGTGGCCTATCTATTTGTTCCTTTAAAAAAAAAAATAAATAAAAGCTCCTGTATTTATTGATTTCTTGAAGTGTTTTTTGTGTCTCTATCTTCTTCAGTTCTGTTCCGATCTTAGTTATTTCTTGTATTCTGCTAGCTTTTGAGTTTTATTGATCTTGCTTCTCTAGCTCTTTCAGTTTTGATGATAGGGTGGTGATTTTAGATCTTTCCTTGCTTCTCATGTGGGCATTTAGTGCTATAAATTTCCCTCTAGGCACTGCTTTAAATGTGTCCCAGAGATTCTGGTACACTGTGTCTTTGTTCTTATTGGTTTCCAAGAACATCTCCTGCCTTCATTTCATTGTTTATCCAGTTGTCATTCAGGAGCAAGTTGTTCAGTTTCCATGTAGTTGTGCAGTTTTCAGTGAGTTTCTTAATCCTGAGTTCTAATTTGATTTCACTGTGGTCTGAGTGACTGTTTGTTATGATTTCCAATCTTTTGCATTTATTGAGAAGTGATTTGCTTCCAATTATGTGGTCACTTTTAGAGTAGGTGTGATGTGGTGCTGAGAAGAATGTATATTCTTTGGATTTGGGGTGGAGAGTTCTGTAGATGTCTATCAGGCCCTCTTCGTCCAGATCTGCCTTCAAGTCCTGAATATCCTTGTTGATTTTCTGTCTCATTGATCTGTCTAACATTGACTGTGGACTGTTGAAGTCTCACATTATTATTGTGTGGGAGTCTAAGTCTCTTTATAGGTCGTTAAGAACTTGCTTTATGTATCCAGGTGCTCCTGTATTGGGTGCATAAATATTTAGGATAGTTAGCTCTTCTTGTTGCATCGATTCTTTCTTTTACCTTTCTTTGTCTCTTTTGATCTTTGTTGGTTTAAAGTCCATTTTATCAGAGACTAGGATTGCCACCTCTGCTTTTTTTTTGCTCTCCATTTTCTTGGTAAATCTTCCATCCCTTTATTTTGAGTGTATATGTGTCTTTGTACATGAGATGTGTCTCCTGAATACAGCACACCTATGGTTCTTGGCTTTTTATCCAATTTGCCAGTTTGTGTCTTTTGGCTGGGGCATTTAGGCCATTTACATTCAACATCAATATTGTTATGTGTGAATTTGATCTTGCCATTTTGTTACTGGCTGTTTATTTTGCCTATTAGTTGACTCAGTTTCTTCGTTGCATGGTATGTGTTTCCAATGGCTGGTACTGGTTGTTCCTTTCCATGTTTAGTGCTTCCTTTAGGAGCTCTTGTAAGGCAGGTCTGGTGGTGACAAAATCTCTCAGCAATTGCTTGTCCATAAAGGATTTTATTTCTCTTTCACTTATGAAGCTTAGTTTGGCTGGATATGAAATTCTGGATTGAAAGTTCTTTTCTTTAAGGATGTTGAATATTGGCCCCCACTCTCTTCTGGCTTGTAGGGTTTCTGCTGAGAGATCTGCTGTGACTCTGATGGGCTTCCCTTTGTGGGTAACCCGACCTTTCTCTCTGCCTGCCCTTAGCATTTTTTACTTCATTTCCACCCTGCGGAATCTGATGATTATGTGCCTTGGGGTTGCTCTTATTGAGGAGTATCTTTGTGGTGTTCTCTGTATTTCCTGGATTTGAATTTTGGTCTGCCTTGCTAGGTGTGGAAAGTTCTCCTGGATAATATCGTGAAGAGTGTTTTCCAGCTTGGATTCATTCTCCTCGTCATCTTCAGGTACGCTGATCAAACGTAGATTAGGTCTTTTCACATAATCCCATATTTCTTGGAGGCTTTGTTCATTTCTTTTCACTCTTTTTTCTCTAATCTTGCCTTCTCATTTTATTTCATTGAGTTGATCTTCAATCCCTGATATCCTTTCTTCTGCTTGATCGTTTTGGCTATTGAAACTTGTGTATGCTTTGTGAAGTTCTCGTGCTGTGTTTTTCAGCTCCATGAAGCTGTTTATGTTCTTCTCTAGGCTGGTTATTCTAGTTAGCATTTCATCTAGCTTTTTTTCGAGGTGTTTCTTTGCATTGGGTTAGAACATGTTCCTTTAGCTCAGTAAAGTTTGTTATTACCCACCTTCTGAAGCCTGCTTCTGTCAATTTGTCAAACTCATACTCCATCCAGTTTTGTTCCCTTGCTGGTGAGGAGTTGTGTTCCCTTGGAGGAGGAGAGGCATTCTGGTTTTTGATGATTTCCTCCTTTTTGTGCTTGTTTCTTTCCATCTTTGTGGATTTATCTACCATTGATCTTTGAAGTTGGTGATTTTGGATGGGGTCTCTGAGTGGCCATCCATTCTGTTGATGTTGATGCTATTTCTTTTTGTTTTTTAGTTTCCCTTCTAACAGTCAGGCCCCTCTGCTGTAGGACTGCTGGAGGCCCACTCCAGGCCTTGCTTGCCTGGGACTCACCTGCTGGAGGTCGGAGCAGCGAGGATTGCTGCCTGATTGTTTCTCTGGTAGCTTCATCCCAGAAAGGTACCTGCCAGGTGTCAGCCTGAGCCCTCCTGTATGAGGCATTTTTTTCATTATTCAAGGATCAGGGAGCTGTTTGAGGAGGCAGTCTGTCCTTGTCTTCCTGCAGAGGTGCTGCTGGACTGCCTCAGACTCAGCCCGGTTGATGTGTAGGCTTCCTCTGGCTTTTGTTTACAAGGTGAGACTAGTCACGCCTTCACAATGGTGGATGCCCTTCCCTCCTCTGAGCTCCATCATCCTGGGTTGAGCTTGGACTGATGTGCTGGCTGTGAAACTCTCCAGTGAGGGAGCTTCAGTTTGCTAGTCTTTGAGGGGGTGGGACCTGCCAACCTATATCATTTGTCTCTCGGCTTTCAGCTTTCCCACTTCCTGGGGGGCAGGTAGATCTATCCCACAGGCGCTCTTGGCAATAGTCAAAACTTTCACCCAGATTGGTGCCAGCAGCTTGTGGTGCTTGGCTGGCTGGATCTGTCGCTAAGATCAGTATTGGTAACTGATGGTGCTTTTCAGCCTGGTGGCGTTCTCCTGGACTACAGGTTGTGATGGCCATGGAAGAAGCACAGTATCTGAACCAGAGTCCCAAGGTGGTAAAGTCCCTGATTCTCCATCCAGTTGCAATTCTTGGGTGAGGCATTGCCCTGCCCTGCCTCAGTTCACCCTCCTTGGGCTACATTCACTGTCCAACCAGTCCCATTGAAATGAACCTGATACCTTGGTTGGAAATGCAGAGATCACTTACCTTCTGTGTCTCTCACTGGGAACTGCACTCGGGAGCTGTTCCTATTTGGCCATCTTGGCAGAAGTCAGGGTGCTTTATTTTTGATGGCCCTCTTTTTGCATTCTGTGTCTCTGGGCTGAGTAGAAGAGAATGCATCACACAATGTCATGTGGTGCATATTTAAACATAAAACCAGGCTGTGGAGAATATGCCATGTGTTCCTGCTAATGTGGGAAATTAGGCTCATCAGAAAAAAATCAAGTTGCCCACTGGACATTCAGCACACTAGCCAGGTTGTAACCTTTTGTTCCAGTTGAACCAGACAGCTGTGCTGGGAACCAGACAGGAACCTTGGACAAAATATAGTTAAGCTGCATTATACCCCTAATGATACAGGGCAGAGCTTTGCTAACCTAAGGCAATTTTAGTTTGAGCAGGCTTTAGCACTCTAAGCACTATGGGACAAAGAAAAACTGAATCACTATTTATTAATAAGATACTATAATACAGAGAAAATGTACTATGCTTCTATCAAAACTTAGCCCCAAGCCTCAGAACTTAAGGTGTATGTGTATATGTATGTATGTATGTGTATATATATATATGTGTGTGTGTGTGTGTGTGTATACACACACACATACATACATATACACACATATATATAATATATATATTATAATATATATATTATATATATATAAACCCAGCCCCTCCAAATGTGTTCAAGATCCCTTTTCTTCACTTCTCAAAGATTTTGCTTTTTAATGATCCCTTCCCTGTCTGTGGCATTAGCAACCTCTCAGTTACTACTGGCTCATTCACATAAGTGCACTGATATGCTCTATAAACTTAACAAAATAAGTACATTTGTCTTGACCCCACTTCCCTCTTCAGCTGCCATTCTATTTATCTGCTTTTTTAATGACAAAATTTAACAACAAAATGGTATGTGTGGTCTACATTTTCTAAGAATCAGTTTGCCTTGTTTTTTGTTATGAAATAATTTAGGTACACAGAAACCTATAGGGAGCGATATAGCATATATAACTACACATCTACCATGCAGCTTATCAAAGCTTAATATTGTACATTTGCTCTAGATCAAACTTTGTCTTATTTTTTAAAGAGATAAAACCTAAGAGGTGGATTTGAAGTCGGTGTATTACTCTATGATTCTATTCCATCCTTCATTTTAAACAATCAAACAAAAATCAATGATGATTATGGTTTAGTATGCCCATGATTTCCCCCTTATTTTTAATACACATATATGTAGCCATAGTGTGTGTATGGGTATAGGTATATGTATACACACACACACATACACATATGCAGAGGTATATATAGTATATATAAAAATGTGTATATGTAGATATATGTGTATATACATATACACATTTATTGTGTGTGTATGTGTGTGCATATATATATGTGTATATATACACACACATACACACACAATAAAACATTTCTTGCATGGTAGGAAAAATCTCCATACCTCATTTCCTTGTTTAAAATCATTTTGACATTCTTTTATCATCGTTACTAATTTTTTTTTCTTTAGTCTTTCAGATAGATTTTAGGATGAGCTTGCAAAGTTTCATCAAAAGTAGGTTGGGATTTAGATTGAAAGTACATTGCAATTGCTGATTTGCTTGGCAATAATTAGCATCATTAGCAACCGGAGTGTTTCTATTCATGAACATGGTGAATTACTATACATATTTGCATACCAATTTATGTCTTTTACTGAAGAAGTTTTGTAATTTATACTGCAAATATCTTGAATCTTTTAAAGGTATTTATTCCTAAGTATGTTATTGTGTTTGTTTCAATAGTCAATTGCTCCTTGTAAAAAACTACATTTTATGATAATATTGGCTCTCAGAACATAATACTCTAAAGTATAGCACGTTGGTATGCTTAAGACTTTGAACTGAAGTAGATTGGAAGGGCCTCAGAAGTAAGGTCTCTCTAACTGTCTCATCTCTGATCTTCTTCTGCCCTCCTGTCTCCTGATCCTTGTTTTTCTTCAAAGCTAGTCATAGGATCCAAAATTCCTCATCTCATGGAAGGTCATAGAAACTAGAACTACTCTTACCTAATGCAAGCCATAAAACCTAAAAGGTCACTCTCTTCCTTCTCCTTTAAAGACTCTGATTGCAGATAGAGAGTTCTTGCCTCATACTTAGGAGGAAAAAATTCTACACAGAGAGGCCAAGAAGAATCTGAACAGAAAAGCCTTGCTGGACCTTTCACTTTTCTGTCTGTTACCAGATCATACCCTTTGTCCAATCACATTTCTTCATGGCTGTGTATTCTTCATTTAGCCTAAGGATAAAAACAGACAGTATTCCCTGGGTTTGGGGGTCTTCAATTCTGAAGGCTCCTGCATCACCTGAAATTTTGTTAAATAAATTTGTGATGCTTTTCTATTCTTATCTTGTCTTTTGTTATAGGAATGTCATAAGTGACCATTGTGATGGCTGATAGAAAAGGCATTATGATGGATCCAAGATGGCTGATTAGGAGCAGCTCAGGATTGCAGCTCCCAGTGAAAGCATGGAGGGTGAGTGGACACTACATTTCCAGACAGATTTTTATTGCCCACAGACCAGGTGATTCCCAGACAGAGGAGACCCACGGGTCGCCAGCATGGCTGTTTCAGCTGGCGCAGCTGTTTTGGCTGGAAACCTGGCGTGGTGGTTCTGCATACAAAATACATGGGTCTAGGCACTGTTTTAGGTGGTGATTGGAGCTCTGGGAAGACAGAGTTGCCCATTCAACTGATAGAAAAGGGGAATAAAGCAGGGAGCCAGGCCAGGAGATTTCCAGGCAAAAAAGCGCCACAAATCTCAGTGTGGCTGTTTCAGCTGGTGCAGTGGGTCGCAGCATGGGAAATCACACAGATCTCAGCACCTTTCCAAAAGGTGACTGGAACACCTGGGAGACAGTCGACCATTCAACAACAACAACAACAAAAAAAAATGGCTCTGAGGCAGTCAGCCAGGTGATCGGGCTAGGCTGGCCCCACCCCCACAAAAAAACAGCAATCTGAAATGCTCTGGATTGAGAGTTTCACAGCAAGCACAGCTGAACCCAGGATGGTCCAGCTTTGTGGGGGAGGGGCGTCCGCCATTACTGAGGCACTTCACCACTACGGAGGTGGTCCGCTATTGCTGAGGAAGCCCACCATTACCAAGGCAGCCTGCCATTACAGAGGTGGGCGGCCATTGCTGAGGCAGTTCTAACTATACCCGTATAAACAGGACTGCAGGGAAGTTCACACGGCAGCTGGGTGGAGGCCACAGCAGCTCAGCAAAGCCTCTGCAGGCAGATAGTGACTAGGCTGCCTCCTTGCTGGGCAGGGCAGCTCTGAAAAAAGGCAGCAGCACAGCAGAAACTCATAAATAAAGCCCTAACTCTCCAGGACAGAGCATCTTGGAAAAAAAAAGGAGGGGGGGGTTTATGAGTTCTGCGGCAACAGACTTAAATGTACCTGCCCAGCAGCTCTGAATGAACAATGAAGCTCACAGCTCAGCACTTGAGCTCCTATAAAAGACAGACTGTCTCCTCAAGCAGCTCCCTGACCCCCCCCCCCGTATATCCAAAGAGTAACCTCATAAAGGACAGCTCAGACTGACATCAGGTGGGTATCCTTCAGAAACAAAGATAGCAGAAGAAGAAACTGGCAGCAACCCATACTGTTCTGCAGCTGCTGCAGGTGATTCCCCAAGCAAGCAGGGCCTGGAGTGGACCTCAGCAGTCCTACAGCAGAGGGACCTGATTGGTAGAAGGAAAACTAAGAAACAGAAAGAAATAACTTCATGATCAACAAATTCAGTGTCCACTCAGAGACCCAATCTGAAAGTCAACAACTACAAAGACGACAGGTGTATAAATCCATAAAGATGGGAAGAAACCAGCACAAAAAGGATGAAAACCCCAGAAACCAGAACACCTCTCCTCCTACAAGGGATCACAACTCCCCACCAGCAATGGAACAAGGCTGGATGGAGAATGAGTGTGATGAAATGACAGAATCAGGCTTCAGAAGGTGTATAATAAGAAACTTCTGTGAGCTAAAAGAACATGTTCTAACACAACGCAAAGAAAATAAGAACCTTGAAAAAAGATCTGACAAAATGCTAATGAGAAAAAACAACTTAGGAATATAAGAAGTGAATTGATGGAGCAGAAAAACATAACACGAGAACTTCGTGAAGCATACACAAGTTTCAACAGCCAAATTGACCAAGCAGAAGAAAGGATATCAGAGGTCGAAGATCAACTCAATGAAATAAAATAAGAAGGTAAGACTAGAGGAAAAAGAGTAAAAATAATGAACAAAGTCTCCAAGAAATATGGGACTAAGTGAAAAGACCTAGTCTACGTTTGATAGGTGTACCTGAATGTGATGGAAAGAATGAATTCAAGCTGGAAAATACTTTTCAGGATATTATCCAAAAAACTTCCCCAACCTAGCAAGGCAGGCCAATATTCAAGTCCAGGAAATACAGAGACCACCACAAAGATATTCCTCAAGAAGAGCAACCCCAAGGCACATAATCATCAGATTCACCAGGGTTGAAACAAAGGAGAAAATGCTAAGGGCAGTCAGAGAGAAAGGACAGGCTACCCACAAAGGGAAGCCCATCAGACTCACAGCCAATCTCTCAACAGAAACCCTACAAGCCAGAAGAGAGTGGGGGCCAATATTCAACATCCTTAAAGAAAAGAGCTTTCAACCCAGAATTTTATATCCAGCCAAACTAAGCTTCATAAGTGAAGGAAAAATAAAATCCTTTACAAACAAGCAAGTACTCAGAGATATCATCATCACCAGGTCTGCTTTACAAGAGCTCCTGAAAGAGGCACTAAACATAGAAAGGAACAGCCAGTACCAGTCACTCCAAAAGCATACCAAATGATAAAGAGCATCAACACAATGAAGAAGCTGCATCAACTAACGGGCAAAACAGCCAGCTAGCATCAAAATGGCAGGATCAAATTCACACATAACAATATTAATCCTAAATGTAAATGGGCTAAACACCCCAATCAAAAGACATAGACTGGCAAATTGGATAAAAAGCCAAAACCCATTGGTGTGCTGTATCCAGGAAACCCATCTTTCATGCAAGGATACACATGCAAGGGATGGAGGAAGATTTAACAAGCAAATGGAGAGAAAAAAAAAAAAAAAAAAAAAAAAAAAAAAAAAAAAAAAAAAAAAAAAGCAGGAGTTGCAATTGTCATCTCAAATAAAATAGACTTTAAACCAACAAAGATCAAAAGAGACAAAGACATTACATAATGGTAAAAGGATCAATGCGACAAGAAGAGCTAATGATCCTAAATATATATGCACACAATACAGGAGCACCCAGATACATAAAGCAAGTTATTAATGACTTACAAAGAGACTTAGACTCCCACACAATAATAGTGGGAGACTTTAACACCCCATTGTCAATATTAGACAGATCAATGAGACAGAAAATTAATAAGGATATCCAGGACCTGAACTCAGACCTGGACCTAGCAAACCTAATAGACATTAACAGAACTCTCCACCCCAAATCCACAGAATATATACTTCTCAGCACAGCATCGCACCTACTCTAAAATTGACCACATAATTGGAAGTAAATCACCCCTCATCAAATGCAAAAGAACGGAAATCATAACAAACAGTCTCTCAGGCCACAGTGCAATCAAGTTAGAACTCAGAATTGCGAAACTAAGTCAGAACCGCACAGCTTCATGGAAACCGAACAACTGGCTTTTGAATTTTGACTGGATAAACAATGAAATGAAGGCAGAAATAAAGATGTTCTTCAAAACCAATGAGAATGAAAACACAACATACCAGAAACTCTGGGACACATTTAAAGCAGTTTCTAGAGGAAAATATAGAGCAATAAATGCCCACATGAGAAGCAAGGAAAGATCTAAAATTGACACCCTATGGTCAAAATTGAAAGAGCTAGATGAGCAAGACCAAAAATCTCAAAACTTAGCAGAATCTGTCAAAAACGATGAGTTTGTGTCCTTTGTAGGGACATGGATGAACCTGGAAACCATCATTCTCAGCCAACTGACAGAAGAGCAGAAGATCAAACACCGCATGTTCTCACTCATAGGCGGGTGTTGAACAATGAGAACACATGGACACAGGGAGGGGAGCACTACACACTGGGGTCAGTAGGGGGAAATAGGGGAGGGATGGTCGGGGGTGGGGAGTTGGGGAGAGATAGCAAGGGGAGAGATGCCAGATATGTAGGTGATGGGGAGGAATGCAGAAAATCACACTGCCACGTGTATACCTATGCAACAATCTTGCATGTTCTTCACATGTACCTCAAAACCTAAAATGCAATAAAATAAATAAATGGGAAAAAAAAACCTAGCAGAAGACAAGAAATAACTAAGATCAGAGCAAAACTGAAGGAGATAGAGACACACAAAAAAAAAAACCTTCAAAAAATTAATAAATCCAGGAGCTAGTTTTTTTGAAAAGATCAACAAAATAGACTACTAACCAGATTAATAAAAAAGAAAAGAGAGAATAATCAAATAGATGCAATAAAAAATGATAAAGGGGATATCACCACAGATTCCACAGAAATACAAACCATCATCAGAGATTATTACAAACATCTCTATGCACATAAACTGGTAAACCTGGAAGAAATGGATAAATTCCTGGACACTTGCATCCTCCCAAGCATAAACCAGGAAGAAGCCAAAACCCTGAATAGACCAATAACCAGGTCTGAAGTTGAGGCAGCAATTAAGAGCCTACCACCCAAAAAAAAGCCCAGATCCAGATGGATTCACAGCCGAATTTTACCTGACATACAAAGAGGAGCTGGTACCATTTCTTCTGAAACTATTCCAAACAATCCAAAAAGAGGCAATCCTTCCCGGATCATTTTACGAACCAACATCATCCTGATACCAAAACCCGGCAGAGACTCAGCAAGAAAAGAAAACTTCAGGTCAATATCCGTGATGAGCATAGCTGCAAAAATCTTCAATAAAATACTGACAAACCGCTTGCAATAGCACATCAAAAAGCTTATCCACCATGATCAAGTAGGCTTCATCCTGGGGATGCAAGGCTGATTCAACACACACAAGTCTATTAAAGTAATTCACCACATAAACAGAACCAAAGAGAAAAACCACATGATTATTCTGAATTGATGCAGAGAAGGCCTTTGCCAAAATTCAACAGCCCTTTATGCTAAAACCCCTCAGTAAAATAGGCATTGATGAAACGTATCTCAAAGTAATAAAAGCTATTTACGACAAACCAACAGCCAATATCATACTGAATGGACAAAAACTGGAAGCATTGCCTTTGAAATCTGGCACTAGACAAGGATGCCCTCTTTCACCACTCCTAGTCAATATAGTATTGGAAGTTCTAGCCACAGCAATCAGGAAAGAAAAAGAAATAAAGGGTATTCAAATAGGAAAGGAGGAAGTCAAATTGTCTCTATTTGCAGACGACATAATTGTATATCTAGAAGACCCCATCGTCTTAGCCCAAAATCTCCTGAAACTGATAAGCAACTTCAGCAAAGTTGCAGGATACAAAATCAATGCGCAAAAATCACAAGCATTCCTATACACCAATAGCAGACTTAAAGAGAGCCACATCAAGAACAAACTGACATTTACAATTGCTACAAAGAGAATAAAATACCTGGGAATACAACTAACAAAGAACGTAAAGGACCTCTTCGAGGAGAACTACAAGCAACTGCTCAATGAAATAAGAGAGGACACAAACAGATGGAGAAACATTCCATGTTCATGGTTAGGAAGAATCAATATCGTGAAAATGACCATACTACCCAAAGTAATTTACAGATTCAATGCTATCCCCATCAAGCTACCAAGGACCTTCTTAACAGAACTGGAAAAAACCACCTTAAACTTCATATGGAACCAAAAGAGAGCCTGCATAGCCAAGTCAATTCTAAGCAAAAAAAACACAACAGGAAGCATCACACTACCAGACTTCAAACTATACTACAAGGCTACAGTAATCAATACAGCATGGTATTGGTACCAAAACAGAGACATAGACCACTGGAACAGAACAGAGGCCTCAGAGGTGAGACCACACATCTACAACCATCTGATCTTTGACAAACCTGACAAAAACAAGAAATGGGGAAAAGAGTCCCTGTTTAATAAATCGTGTTGGAAAAACTGGCTAGCCACGTGCAGAAAGCAGAAATTGGACCCCTTACTGACACCTTACACTAAAATTAACTCCAGATGGATTAAAGACTTAATTATAAGACCTAACACCATAAAAACCCTAGAAGAAAACCTAGGCAAAACCATTCAGGACATAGGCTTAGGTAAGGACTTCATGACCAAAACACCAAAAGCATTGGCACCAAAAGCCAAAATAGACAAATGGGACCTAATCAAACTCCACAGCTTCTGCACAGCAAAAGAAACAGTCCTTAGAGTGAATCGGCAACCAACAGAATGGGAAAAAATATTTTGCAATCTACCAATCTGACAAAGGGCTGATATCCAGAATCTACAAAGAACTAAAACAGATTTACAAGAAAAAAACAAGCCCATTCAAAAGTGGGCAAAGGACATGAACAGACACTTTACAAAAGAAGACATACATGAGACCAACAAACATGAAAAAATGCTCATCATCACTCGTCATTAGAGAAATACAAATCAAAACAACATTGAGATACTACCTCATGCCAGTTAGAATGGCAATCATTAAAAAATCCGGAGACCACAGATGCTGGAGAGGATGTGGAGAAATAGGGACACTTTTACACTGTTGGTGGGAGTGTAAATTAGTTCAACCATTGTGGAAGACAGTGTGGCAATTCCTCAAGGACCTAGAAATAGAAATTCCATTTGACCCAGCAATCCCATTACTGGGTATATAGACAAAGGATTATAAATCTTTCTACTATAAGGACACATGCACACGAATGTTCATTGCAACACTGTTTACAATAGCAAAGACCTGGAACCAACCCAAATGCCCATCAATGATAGACTGGACACGGAAAATGTGGCATATATACACCATGGAATACTATGCAGCCATCAAAAACGATGAGTTTGTGTCCTTTGTTGGGACATGGATGAACCTGGAAACCAGCATTCTCAGCAAACTGACACAAGAACAGAAAATCAAACACTGCATGTTCTCACTCATAGGTGGGTGTTAAACAATGAGAACACATGGACACTGGGAGAGAAGCATCACACACTGGGCTCTGTAGGGGGGAAATAGGGCAGGGACAGTGAGGGGTGGTGAGTTGGGGAGAGAAAGCATGGAGAGCAATGGCAGATACAGGTGATGGGGAGGAAGGCAGCAAATCACATTACCAGGTGTGTGCCTATGCAACAATCTTGCATGTTCTTCACAAGTACCCCAAAACCTAAAATGCAATTAAAAAAAGGCATTATACCCCTTTCACTCCTAAAATTGTTTATTAATGTTATACAGGAATTCATTGACTTTTATTTTAAAATAAACTGTATATTTTGAAAAGTTTTAGTTTTATAGAAAAGTCATGATGATAATATGGAGTTCCCGTATATCCCACACATAGTTTCCCCACTGTTGACATCTTACATTAGAATGGAACATTTGTTATAACTTGTGAAACTACATTGATATGTTATTATTCACTAAAGTTCATGCTTTATTCAAATCTCATTTATTATTACCTAATATCATTTTTTTCCATTTAAGGATCCAATTCGTGATAACACATTACATTTAGTCATCATGTCTCCTTGACCTCCACTTATTTATGACAGCTTCTTATATTTACCTTGTTTTTGATGGCCTCAGTAGCTTTGAGAATTACTGGTCAGGTATTTTGTAGAATGTCTCTGAATTAGGAGACATTATGTGAAGTTCTTCTGATTAGAGTAGTGTTATGGGTTCTAGAAAGGAAGACCATAAATGTAAAATGCCATTTGCATCAAATAATGTCAAGGTTTTTAAATATCAACCTGACTTATCACTGATGATGAGGATGATAATGAACACCTGGCCAAGGCAGTGTTAGTCAGGTTTCTGTACTCTAATATTATGTCACCCCTCCCCGCACTTTCCATATTGTACTCTTTGAAAGGAAGTTTCTAAATGCAGATTCTCACTTAAGAAAAGTTATAGTCTACTATTTAAAAAGTGGAATAGAACATAAATTATTTGGAATTTTACATATTGTCTCCTCTCCTCATTTATTTCATTTATTTATATCAGTATGAACTCATAGATATTGATTTTATTCTTTGCTATATAATGAACACTACTGTATTTTACTATTCAAAGTTTTTCAGTTTTAACCATTGGAAGCTTTCTCAGCTGGTTCTTGCATTCATTTGTCATACCCCAATCATTTTGGAATATTTTTTATCACTTCCTTACTTTCTTATACTACAAGGTCCTTTAAGCTCATATATTTATTGACCCAGTCCTAGAATCACCCATTTTTCTAAGGACTCCTGTTTACTTTAATTAAGGAATGGTTTTAGACAGCAAGATCTGGGCCGGGCATGGTGGCTCACACCTGTAATGCTAGCACTTTGGGAGGCCAAGACAGGCAGACTGCCTGAGGTCGGGAGTTCAAGACCAGCCTGGCCAACATAGTAAAACCCTGTCTCTACTAAAAAAAAAAAAAAAAAAAAATTAGCCAGGTGCATGCCTGTAATCCCAGCTACTTGGGAGGCTGAGACAGGAGAATCACTTGAACCCAGGTGGTGGAGGTTGCAGTGAGCTGAGATCATGTCACTGTACTCTAGCCTCAAGATTCCATCTCAAAAGCATAATAAATTGGAAAAAAAAAAAGGAAATCAAGATCTGGACACTAGGTATGTTTATCACTTCTTGGTTGTTGTTTTTAGGTCTACCTAGTTGGCAGAGCAAGAAAGATATGAATGTATACTAACCCATTATACACATATATCAATACATATTTTTAGGTATCACCATCTGTGATATATATATTAAGCTGAACATGAGTTCATACTTATGTCTCCAACTCTAATTTATTACCATATGGACCATTCTAGCCTTTTTTTAATCTGTGAACTCTCACTCCAACACTAAATAATCTGGCTTTCAGCATATGCCATTCATTTATTTAGTTATTTCCAGTATACATGCACAGAAGTATTAAAATTGTTAACAAGCTCTTCCATGGAAAACAACTTCCACTCATTTTCAAAGTTACTTAGGGCATTAGTTGTTGTAAGTCTAATACATTTGAAATACAATAATATTGTTTCATCACATCCCACATTCTATCTTGGTATCTCCTAGACCTCATAAATAATTTCCAACATTTGTATACATTAAGGTTGATTCTGTTCTATAAAGCTTAATAACTTTTGATAAATGTGTAGTGTCATGTGTTGATCATTATAGTATCATGCAGAATAATTTCACTACCTTGAAAAATTACCCATGCTTTACCTATACAACACCTTTCCACACCTTCCCTGAACTAGCATCCACTGTACTTTTTACTGTCTCTATAATTTTGCCTTTCCCAGTATGTCATACAATTGGAATCATCCAGTTAATATCCCTTTTCAGCTGGTTTCTTTCATGTAGCAATATTCATTTAAGATTCATCTATGTCTTTTTATGGCTTGATGGCTCATCTCTTTTTATTTATTGTGTAACATTACATTATATGAATGTAAAACAGTATGTTGATCCATTCATCTACTGAAGGACAACTTGCTTGCTTCTAGTTTTGGTGATTATGAATAAATCTGTAAACACTGACATTTTTGTGTGGACATATTTTCAACTCGTGGGTAAAGACAAAGAAGCACTATTGCTAGATCATATGGTAAGGGTATGTTTAATTTTATAAGAATATGATAAATTGTTCTCTAAAGTGACTGTACCAATTTGGATTTCCTTCAGCAATGAATCAGAGTTTCTGTTGCTCCATATCTTTGTCAGCATTTGCTGTTTTCAATGCGTTGGATTGTAACTTTTCTTTCTTTTTTAATAGTTGTGATAGTTTGAATTCCAATAGTTATTAATTTCCTATATAAATAATTATAGAGCTATATAAACTGACAGTGGATGATGTCAGTTTTTCTTTTTCAATTTGGTCTTTATAAGTTTAATTTTTTCTTTTCTTATTGAACTTTCTAGTACTTCCATTTCAGTGGTGAATAGAAGCAGTGATAGTAAACATCTTTTAAACTGAGGGTGGTTTTTAATGTTTAACAATTAGATTTAAAGGAAGTGGATCAAAGTGCAGTCTGATTAATGCTTAATTATAACTATATTTCTGTCCAGAATTATTATTCCACCTGGTGAGGCTGGCTTCAAATGCAGCAAACAGAAAGTGAGGAGGGAAATTCAAGAAAATGGAGAGCCACAGAGGAAAAGGCCTACAGTTAAGCACTATAAATGTATATGTTTCCGAAAAACAGCCTCCAAATATACAAGGCACAACTGACAAAATTATTCACTGGTGTGTGGTGGCATGTACCTGTAGTCCCAGCTACTCAGGAGGCTGAGGCAGGAGGATCTCTTGAACCCAGGAATTTCAGGCTGTGGTGAGCCGCTTGTGCCAGCGCACTCTGGCCCAGGCAACAGAGCAAGACCCTGTCCCCAAAGAAAAAATTGACAAAATTAAAGGCGACATAGACAAATCTTCAAACTTTGTTGGATATTTAAAAACCTCTCTTTAGTTGACGTAAGTAGTCCAAAGGTGAAAAAAGTCATGGAAGATCTAAAAACACTATGAACTATCTTGACCTAATTGATATTTATACATTACACCCTAAAACTGAAGGACATATTCTTTACAAGTACATATGGCATGTTTCCAAATATAAATGATATGACTGGCTATGAAACAAGTTGTAATACATTTTTAAGGTTTGAAGCCATACAGAATGTAATGTAGTTTAATGTGATGAAACTACATTAGAAATCTATAACAACATGAAGTCCAGATAATCCCAAATATTTGAAAATGAAGTGGTATACTTCTAAGCACTTAATGGGTCAAAGAATTGTTTTATATGTTCTTTCCATTTTAATTCAGTTTTAAACATTTCTAATATCTATTATCACATATTTTTGGGTCCCAGAGTTGTTTAAAAGTAGTTTCTAAAACTTCCAAATAGGCAAGCTTAATTTTTTAGGTATATTTTTGCCCTTGTGATATGGTTTGGCTGTGTGTCCCCACCCAACTCTCATTTTAAATTGTAATCACCATAATCCCCATGTGTCAAGGGTGGGAACTGGTGGGAAGAGATTGCATCATGGGGCTGTTGCCTCCATTGCTGTTCTCATGATAGTGAGTTTTCACTATCACATCTGATGGTTTTATAAGCATCTGGCATTTCCTCTGCTTGCACTGCTCTCTCCTGCTGCCATGCGAAGAAGGTTCTTGCTTCCACTTCGCCTTCTACCATGATTGTAAGTTTCTTGAGGTTTCCCCAGCCTTGCAGAACTGTGAGTCAATTAAACCTCTTTTCTTTATAAACTACCCAGTCTCAGGCAGTTCTTTATAACAGTGTGAGACAGGACTAAAACAGTTAATTGGTACAGAGCTATTGGGGCACTGCTATAAAGATACTTGAAAATGTGGAAAGAACATTGGAACTGTGTAACAGAGGTTTAAACAGTTTGGAGAGCTCAGAAGAAGACAGGAAGATGTGGGAAACTTTGGAACCATTTGGTTGAATGGTTTTGACCAAAATGCTGATAGTGATGTGGACAATGAAGTCCAGGTTGAGGTGGTCTCAGAGGGAAATGAGGAATTTATTGGGAACTGGAGCAAAGGTCACACTTGCTATGCTTTAGCAAAGAGACTGGCAGCATTTTGCCCCTGCCCTAGAGATCTGTGGAACTTTGAACTTGAGAGAGATGATTTAGAATATGTGGTGGAAGAAACTTCTAAGCAACAAAGCATTTAAAACATGATCTGGATTGTTCTGAAAGCATTCAGTTTTACGCATTTACAAAGAGATGGTTTGAAATTGGAACTTACTTTTAAAAGGGAAGCAGAGCATAAAAGTTTGGAAAACTTACAGCCTGACAGTGGAATAGATAAGAAAAACCAGTTTTCTGCGGAGAAATTCAAGCCAGCTGCAGAAATTTGCATAAGTAACAAGGATCCAAATATTAATTGCCAAGACAATGAGGAAAATGTCTCCAGGGCACATGAGAAATCTTGATGGCAGCCCCCCATCCTATCACAGGCCCAGAAGCCTAGGAAGAAAAATGTTTTACTGGGCCAGGCCCAAGGACCCAGCTGTTCTGTGTAGCCTCAGGACATGACACTTGCATCTCAGCCACTTCAGCACCAGTGATGGCTAAATGGGGCCAAGGTACAGCTCCAGCAATTGCTTCAGAGTGTATAAGCCCCAAGCCTTGGTGGCTTCCATGTGGTGTTGGGCCTGCAGGTACACAGAAGTCAAGAATTGAGGTTTGGGAACCTCCACCTAGATTTCAAAGGATGTATGGAAATGCTTATATGTACAGGCAGAAATCTTCTGCAGGGGCAGAGTCCTCATGGAGAATCTCTCTAGCATAATGCAGAAGGGAAATGTGAGGTTGGAACCCCCACACAGAGTCCCTACTAGGGGACTGCCTAGTGGAGATGCAAGAAGAAGGCCACCATTCTCCAGACCCTAGAATGGTAGATCCACCGACAGCTTGTACCATTGCCTGGGAAAGCTGCAAGCACTGCCAGCCCATGAAGGAGCTTCGCAAAGCCATGGGAGCCCACCCCTTGCATCAGTGTTCCCTGAATGTGAAACATGGAGTCAAAGGGAATCATTTTGGAGCTTTAAGATTTAATGACTTCCTTGTTGGATTTCGGCCTTGCATGGGACCTGTAGCCCCTTTGTTTTGGCCAAATTCCTCCACTTGGAATAGATTATCCAACACCTGTACCTCCATTGTATCTTGGAAGTAACTAACTTGCTTTTGATTTTACAGGCTTCTAGGTGGAAGAGACTTGCCTTGTCTCAGATGAGACTTTGTGCTTGGATTTGGGGTTAATGGTGGAATGAGTTAAGACATTGGGAAACTGTTGGGAAAGCATGATTGGTTTTGAAATGTAAAAATGACATGAGATTTGGGAGGGGTTGAGGCAGAGTGATATGGTTTGGCTCTGTGCCCCCACCCAAATCTCATCTCAAATTGTAATCACCATAATCCCCAAGTGTCGAGGATGGGAACTGGTGGGAGATGATTAGATCATGGGAAAGGTTTCCCCCATGCTGCTCTCATGACAATAAGTTCTCACAAGATCTGATGACTTTATAAGGGTCTGGCATTTCCCCTGCTTGTACTTCTCTCACCTGCTGCCATGTGAAGAAGGTTCTTACTTCCCCTTCACCTACTGCCATGATTGTAAGTAAGTTTCCAGAGGCCTCCCCAGCCATGCAGAACTGTGTCAATTAAACCTCTGTTCTTTATAAATTACCCAGTCTCATGCAGTTCTTTATAGATGTGTGAGAATGGACTAATATACCTTGGTTACTAATTATATTCTATGGGGCACAGAGAGTATGGTCTGTATTATATGCTACTTTATACTATGTTGGGATATGCTTTTGATTCTCACACATGTTGAATTTTCACAAATATCCCATATGTGCTTGAAAGAATCTATGTTTGTAAATTATATATGCCAAATTCTATGTATGGACAAAGAAATAAATATTTTATGTATGTTTTTCTAATATTCTACATGCTTACTAAATGTGTGTTAATGTTAACTTTTCTTTCAATGTTGTACATATATAAATTTCTCCTATCAACTTTTGCTTCATATTTTGGACTATACTATTGGATATATACAAATTCAATGTTACTCTAGCTTCTAAATTTTGTTCTTTATTAATTTATAGTGTTCCAAGAATACAAAAACATAAATTGGTGAAAAGACACCCTATTCAATAAACAATGCTGAGAAAACTGGCAAGCCACATATAGAAGAATGAAACTGGATCATCTCTCACCTTATGCAAAAATCAACTCGAGATGGATAAAATATTTAAATATAAGACCTGAAACTATGAAGTTCATAGAAGTTAACATTAGAAAAACTTTTCTGAACATTGGCTTAGGCAAAGAATTCATGGCTAAGACCCCCCAACAGCAAAAGTAACAAAAACAAAAATAAATAAATAAATGGAACCTAATTAAACTATTATAAAAAGCTTCTGTACAACAAAAGGAATAATCAGAGTAAACAGATAACCCACAGAGTGGAAGAAAGTATTCACAAACTATCCATCTAACAAAGGACTAGTATCCAGTAACTACAAGGAACTCAAATCCTTAAGAAAAAAAAAATCAAATAATTCCATCAAAAAGTGAGCAAAGGACAGGAACAGACAATTCTCAAAAGAAGATATTGAAACAGCCAACAAATTTATGAAAAAAATGCTCAATATCACTAATCATTAGGAAAATGCAAATTAAAATCAAAATACAGTATCATCTTACTCCTGCAGAAATGGCCATAATTAAAAAGTCAAAAAATAATAGATCTTGGCATGGATGTGATGAAAGGAGAACACTCTTACACTGCTGGTGGGAATGTAAACTAGTATAACCACTATGGAAAACAGTATGAAAATACCTTAAATAACTAAAAGTAGATCTATCATTTGATCCAGCAATCCCACTACTCAGTATCTACACAAAGGAAAAGAAGTCATTATATGAAAAAGACACATGCACACACATGTTTATAGCAGCACAATTTACAATTGCAAAAACATGGAACCAACCTAAGTTTAGTGCCCACCAGCCAATGAGTAGATAAAGAAAATGTGAGATATATACACCATAGAATACTATTCAGCAATATAAAGAAATGAAACACTGCCTTTTGGAGCAACTTGGATGGAGCTGGAGGTCATTATTCTAAATGAAGTAACTCAGGAATGGAAAACCAAATATTGAATGTTTTCATTTAAGTAGTGGTTAAGCTCTGAGGATGCAAGGCATAAGAGGGATATAGTAGACTTTGGGGACTTGGCAGGGGGAAGCTGGGAGTGGGGTGAGGGATAAAAGACTACAAATTTGGTACAGTGTATGCTGCTTGGGTGATAGGTACACTAAAATCTCAGAAATTGCCACTAAAGAACTCATCCATGTAGCCAAAAACCACTTATATCCCCCACAACTATTGAGATAAAATAATAAGATAATAATTTACAGTGTGCCTAATGTAAATTCTAATAATGCCACCTCCTCTAAGGTTTATTTGGTCTGATATTAATACAGACACATCAACATATTAATTGTTTACTATTTACTGGGTTTATCTTCATTTATTTCAATAGTGCTCTCACCTATGTTTCAGGATATCTCTTAGAGACAGCGTTGTTAGATTTTATTTTTTTTAGATCAATCTGACAATCTGTTAACTGGTGAATTAGGTCCATTTATATGTGATTTGATTACTGATATATTTTGGTTCAGTTCTATATCTTCCTATAGACCTTGTATATATTTTTCATTTTTTGCCTCTCTTTCCCTGTTCTTTCTTGTATTATTTATGTTCTTCCTCTTTCCTTGTGTTTCCTACTAATTTGGAAGTTATACATTCTCTTTCTGATAGTGTTATCAAGGGCATCAACTGCCTCTAAGTTTCCTCCCCAAAATAAAATATATGACAATAATCTGTCTCTCTTATATGTTATTCTTTAGTACTTTTATCTCTACCTTATTTAATATCTACATATTCATATCTATTATTTTTCAGATTATTATTCTATATAGGGAATACTTATTTAGACATGTTTATGTGTGAAGTTTCTTCTTATATGTCTTCCTTATAAAAAGTTTACACACAGCAAAAGGAATAATCAGCAGAGTAAATGGGCAACACACAGAGTGGGAGAAAGTATTCACAAACTATGCATCCAACAAAGGAATAGTATCCAGAATCTATAAGGAACTCAAATCAACAAGAAAAGTTAAAATAATCCCATTAAAAAGTGGGCAAAGGATACTTTCTGCCTTTCTAAAGTATACATTTTAACAATTTTATTTTTAGCAAGAAATTATTGGTGATAAACCCTTCTCGTCTTATACTGCGATTGTATTTAGTTCTTGCACTTGGCTGATAATTTAAATGAGTCTAGAATTATATATTAACATTCATTTATCATTGTCAGCCCCATTGCCTTAGTTTTTTTTTAAGTCTGTTCAAATTTCACCTTATCAGTGAGACCTTCCCTAACCACTGTATTTAAACAGCATGTTTCCACCACATCTCACAGTGTTTTCCATCTCCTAAACTAGCACTTACTACCATCAGCATCTTTTGGATTTCTTAATTATTTATTGTCTATCTTTTCCCACTAGCGTGTAATATTCATGCAGAACTCTACTTTGTTTTGTTCACTCCTACGTTCCTAAAAACCAAGAACAATGCTGGGTACATAGTAGGATATCTATACACAGTTACTGAAGGAACAAATGAGTTCTGTTTGTGCTATTGAGAAGTCTACTGTCAGTCCAGCTTTCATTCTTCTTCTTTCTGGTTGCTTTTTAAATCTCTGTCTTTGGTGTTTTGCATTTTAATATATAGCTTTCCGATAGCTCTTTACTTTCCTATAACTTTCCTTTATTTCTTTCTCTTTTTTTCAGGACTTTTTATGACTCCTGAATATGAACATACCTATCTTATTGAATTCTGGAAATATCTCATTAATATTTCTTATAAATATCATTTTTTCCATTGTCTCCTTCATTTCTTCTTAAACTCCTATATGATGTACTCTGTATCTAATAATTCAGTTCTTGGTGTCTCTTAATGCCTTTTATTTTTGAGTTGGAGTTTTGCTCTTGTTGCCCAGGCTGGAGTGCAATGATGCCATCTTGGCTCACTGCAACCTTCACCTCCTGGGTTCAAGCAATTCTCCTGCCTCAGCCTCCCAAGTAGCTGGAATTACAGGCATGCACCAGAATGCCCAGCTAATTTTGTATTTTTAGTAGAGATGGGGTTTCTCCATGTTGGCCAGACTGGTGTTGAACTCCTGACCTCAGGTGATCCACCCGCCTCAGCTTCCTGAAGTGCTGGGATTACAGGCATGAGCCACCACACTTAGCCACTTAATGCCTTTTTTATACGTTCTATTAATTTATCACTGTAATGAATTTTGGCAATTGAATATAATGTTTTTCATTCCCTAAATTTTCTGTCTAATCTGTTGCTCACACAATCTATATTTATTTGTACTCCGATCACTGTACTTTTTCATTTAAGAAATTTATTTAGTTTTAAAATGTCCCTCTTTTACATAGTGATATCTTTTTAATTACATTTTTATTTATATTTTCTTAATTTTT
This sequence comes from Sapajus apella, assembly GCF_009761245.1. Taxonomy (NCBI): domain Eukaryota; kingdom Metazoa; phylum Chordata; class Mammalia; order Primates; family Cebidae; genus Sapajus; species Sapajus apella. The sequence goes on along the minus strand of NW_022437013.1, from coordinate 2,233,004 downwards.
TAAAACCTAATTTTTTGGAGTTTCTATAATATTGTTCTTGAGAGTCTGATTCTGCTGTTTGTTATATCACATGACTCTTCACCACGATGGATGATTTTCTTAATCGTTATATAATTTTTCATTCTAACCTCATATCTAGTAGGTAGTTTTTTGTGTGTGATAACCCTTTGTCAAAAGAATTGAGAGTGTGTATCCAGAGTGGTTTTGTTTGTGTGTCTTGCTAGTGTCCTATAGATATCATGGGGCATAGGTTGTACTAATATTCCAACTTAGGAATTCTTGTGTCATGTATATGGTATATATTTTGACCTCCAAACCACGTGTGTAGACTCATGTTCTCAAACTCAAAACCAGCAAGCTTCCTTGTTGTCTTCTTTTGATATTGAGGTATTTTCCCTATTTCACACTTTTACCAAGGTTATAACCTTTGATATTTACAATCAGAGCCTCCTAAACTTTTTACATTATGTTGCACTTAGAAAATTATAACATTTCTAAGGCATACTAAGATAAATCCCACTACATTCTGGTTAAGAAGCTCTGTTCTCAGTTCATACAGAGGTCTCTGTTCTAATTTATTACTTTACAAATAAACAAACCCTGGTTTGATGTCATGTGATGCCATTAAAACCTTCAAACTATTGATATTGCAACATGCATTCCTTCTCCCCACCCTCACCATCCTAAGGTGGCTGCAGTGTTATTTATATGCTTAGAATTCTTATTATCAATTCATTTTGTTGTTGGCATTGTTATTGTTGTTCCTTGGTCCTTTCTGTTTTCTTTAAGCTCAACCACGTATGTAAAATAAGATTTTATTTGGCATTTCCATGTATTTGCAATGGGAAAGTTTGGGGTTAATCTTATTTAAAATTGATGCTATAATAAAGTATTCCTTCTTCTTCAACCTGTTCTAATCTTGTCCCATCAATATCATTCCATTATAACTGCTTTTACAAAGTGTAACAATTGGTTAGACTAGGTTATGCTTCCGTAGCAAACAATTTTGAAATTTTAGGGCTTGCCTACAAAAACCATGTGTGTATATGTATATATACACATATATTTGCATATTATATGTTGGTCACATTACAGCTGAGATTCTGCATCATGTCCTCTTCATTCCAAGAATTAAGCTAAGGGAAATACCTCTCTGGAATACTATTATTCCTATGGTAGAAGAAAAGGAGGCAGTATATGCTTCTGCTCACATCCATGATGTGAGAATATTTAATTCCCCATGCCATAGGGAGGAGACATAGAATGTACCGTAATGAAAAACAGCTAGTATTTTGAACAACTTAATATCCCACAGTCTAAAACACTAGATTAAAAATGATCCCTATTGTTAGTTCCCATAGATATATGTTAGACCTCATTTTTCTCAATTTATCACCATTATTTGATACAGGGTATGGCTCCCTATGTCTTAAAGCAGTTTATATACATGACTTTGCTCAGGACCTACTTTTCTGATTTTACTCTAGTAAGCAAAGTATACATGATATAACTGGTAGGATCTAACACTCGAAAGATGACCATACTTTAAAATTCTTTCATATTAAATAAAACATAAACTTATCTTCATCATTCTAAAAATACACATACTCAAGTCTCTCTTTTAATGTTTGATCAATGAATTGAAAATAAGCATGCTGTCATGTTAATAATATCATTCTAACTAATGCCTAACTTGTAAAGATGCATTTATTTTAGAGACTAACTTTTATGATGGGAACTCAAACTTTTCAAAGTGCTTAGCCCTAGGTTAAAAGTGATATGAATCATCTCAATCCATCTCATTTATCCTTTTAATCTAATAACAGGCCTTATATTAACAGCATATTTGGAACCATCACTTAAAATGTTTGTTTGCTTCTGCTTTTGCAGTAAGCATAAGCTCAAGGTGAGATAAACCATTTCGTAACTGTAAGAAATACAGCTTTGGAAAAGTCAAAAGCACCAGGTGCCGAGTTTGTCTCACAGACTCTGGCCAACTGATGGATGAATGGAGTTTTCAGGCATAGTTATTTTTGCTTGTGAGTGTGACTAAGAGACCACAGGGATTAGCCTGCCTAGAAGAAAATGCAGCCCCAATAAGCTGGAGACACTGGCATTTATTTAGTACAGATTTAATGACAAAGGCCTAGAGCAAACACCATTTGTGGGAAATTAACATTATTGACTCCTGGGTAGAAGGCAGTCCTACATGCAGATGATCAAAGGTTGGTTTCCAGAGAAATAGGTAAACAAACCTATCTAGAGAATTTTTTTTTCACTCCCTTGTCTGCCCTCACCATTAGCTGGAGGTAAGATGATTAGGCTGCCTTCAGCCATAATACTTTCCTGAAGCTTTTACAAAATCTCCCAGCCTTCCACAAGGGTTTGTGTCTTTCCTATAATTTTTCTCACCACCCTGACCGATCTCCTACAACTAGGTATACAACATAGTTCTTTCAAAATGCATTTGTGTAAAAGCACGCGTTCAGGATTTACAAGATTTATAAAATAGTATAATTTGGTATAATTTAATCACATTATTACACATTGCCTTGGTCCATTTTATGTTGTTATAAAGGAATACTTGAGGCTGGGTAACAAATAAAGAGGTTTATTTAGCTCACAGTTATATAGGCTGTACAAGAAGCATGGTGCCCACATCTGCTTGGCTTCTGGTGAGAGCCTTTATGCTGTTCAAAACATGGCAGAAAAGGTCAAAGGAGAAGCAGGCACATGTGAAGAGGACCCAAACCCGAAAGTGTTCTGGCTTTATAACAGCCCACTCTCAAGGGAACTAGTCCTTTCCCATAAGAACCAATCCTGTCTTGTAAGAGCAAAAACTCAGTTACTACCAAGAGGATGGCACCAAACCATTTACATGGGATTCAACTGCACTACCCTAATACCTCCCACTTATCACTGCTTCTTAACACCAACACAGTGGGGATCAAATTTCAAGGTGAAATTTGCTGGGGACAAACACCATATCTAAACCATAGCATAAACTTAATTTTTTAAATGATGTTTTGTTAAATTAATAATTGATTGCTGAAGATTCCGACATCTCAGAGAACTTCTCTGGAATATCAACAAACATATACTGGTTGATATTTTAAGGCTGAAAACATTAGTTCTCAGAAATATATGGGATAGATAGCCTTGAAATCAGATTATCACCATTACCAATTAGAATAAGTTTTATTCTCTTTCTTCTTTGTGTTCCATGTCACCAAAATAAAGGAGTTGGATTAGATGATCTCCAAAGCCTTTTCCAGAAGCTTCTGCTTTTACTTGCTATAAATGTCCAACGACACTTATCATTACTTTTGGGAAGCTAAGTCATAGTTGGTTATTAATGGAGCCATTGTCTTTCCCAAATGATATGTCCAAGATTTCCTTTCTTTCAGTCACTCCCTGGTGGTCAAACTGCATGGGAACAGTATGATCATTGTAGTCTGAAAATTCTTTTCAATTGCCTAATTTACAAGCAGTAACTTGGCTGCAGAAAAGAAAGCACTCTTATCTAAAAGATGCTAGTTTTATACATTTTAAAAACTTAAGACATAATACATATAAAAGGTAGAATAGTATCATCAGTTGGGTACTAAACTGAATGTCAAGGAACCTAGTTCTAGTTCTGCCACTGAACTATGTAACTCAATAAAGGCAATAAATGCCATTAAATTGGTGGGCTACATTATTTGAGAAATCCTTATTTAGTTCTAAAATTTTACAAAAAATATGTCACAATTTGCTCTCATCTTTATGCAGGCAAAGTCAAGAAAAAAAAGTCAGAAAGATTAAATTTAATGAAAGGTTTGGTCACTTTTAGATTTCTATGGCATTCACATTTCCAGCCTTCTAGGATTTTTGAGACCCTACGTTTCACACATGTTTATCTCACTTAACTCCCCTGGCACTTTCAAACATTTTATATGTTCACTAGGAAAGACTTTTCATTTCATTTTAGAGTTTATGGTTGATTTACATTCACTTAGATCTTCTTTTATTTTTGTTTAGATTTTATGATAAACTGTTTAGATTGCTTTTGATTGGTATAATCCATAAATTTTATCTGAATCTGGTAAGCAAGTTTAGACCAGCTGCAAACTGATTAGCTTTTAACATTTTAACATTCCGCTTCTCTCACAGCTGCCTGTGATAGGGACACAGCAGTAATTATGAGTAGAAATAAGGTGAAGGTGGAGAATTATGAGGGAAATTTCAGACATTGTGAGGATGCCGGATAGAGCTATTTCTTGCTGAAGCTTGAACATAAGAAATGTCAAGAAATGTAGTGATGAACAAATTAAGATATTATATGTATATATTACATATAACAGCACTTTTAAGACCTAGATCATACTAATACACTCACATTATATGAGAAATTACATATTCATAGAGCAATACCTCTGCTTGGTGCAACTTCCAGGAAAGCTATTTTTGAAATTGATCTACTCTAGGAGATGATAACTAGTGGACATCATCGTTCTTATTGGCAGTGAAGTTGTTAATACTATTACTCCTGTCTATATTTAAATTCCAGGAGGCTAAATTTTAGCTCACATTTGTCAAATTATTATTTTCTTACCTCCAACTATTCTTAAGGTATGCAAGGCTTCTGTCTTTAAGTATTTGCCATATGCTCATATAAAAAAAAAGCTACAGAGGTAGAGTATATAGCTATGTAAACTAATTGGTTTGGCCATCTTGCTACAGGAAAATAGTTATTTGAATGTTCATAATCATTTTACTCTTTTTTTTTTTTTTTTTTTTTTGAGATGGAGTCTCGCTATGTCACCCAGGCTGGAGTGCAGTGGCATGGTCTCAGCTCACTGCAACCTCAGCCTCCCAGGTTCAAGCAATTCTCCTGCCTCAGCTTCCTGAGTAGCTGGGACTATAGGTGCCAACCACCATGTCTGGTTAATTTTTGTATTATTAGTAGAGATGCGGTTTCATCATATTGGCCAGGCTGGTATTAAACTGCTGACCTTGTGATCTGCCTGCCTCAGCCTCCCAGGGTGCTGGGATTACAGGCGTGAGTCACTGCACCCGACCAACTGCTTCCCTTCTTAATAAAGTTAGGAGGCAGTAGTGTATAGTAACAACTAGCTCTGATGTTGAAATACTTAGGTTCTAATCTTAATTTTATTATATACTAGCTACATGACCTTCACAAATTGCCTATATTTTTTCCTATTATCAGTTCTCCATTCTGTAAAATGAACACACTAATGTAACATATAACTATTAGGATCATTGGAAATAAATGAGTAAATGATTCAAGATGGCAGAAAAGAAGGCTCCACCGATCATCCCCCACAAGGAAACCAATTTAACAACTATCGATACAAAAAGGCACCTTCATAAGAACAAAAATCCCACCCTAGAATCTGAGGGTAGAAATTAAGAGCTTGAAAATCATATAGTCCAAATATCCATATGACATCTGAGTCTGTTCTGTGCTATAACTGTCAAGAAGATTTGCCTGTGCAAATCACTCTAGCGATTGAGAAGTCACTATTGACCCGTCTGTTCAGAGGCTTTAGAATCATAACAAAGCCAGGTGAACACTCACAGTACCTGTTTTTAACTTAATATCACTAAATGTGACATGGAAGAGGTAGCAAAACAAAGTATTGAATCACAGATGCTACTCCTCCCTGTTCCCTGGCAGCAATAGCGTGGTGCAGATAGTGTTTTTGTGTTCTGGGTAGAGGTAGATCCCAGCATTTGTGCGGCATTGAACTCAACGCTGCCCTAGTATAATAGAAAACAAAATCAGATCAAACCCAGCTGATGCCTACCTACAGAGGGAGCATTTAAACCAGTCCTAGCCAGAAGTAAATCACTGATCCCAGCAGTTCAAACTTGAGTTTTCACAAGCCTTGACACTGAGGGCTAAAGAGCTCTGGGACATAAAATACACTTGAAAGGCAGTCTAGATGAGAAGGACTGCAACTCCTAGGTGAGTTCTAGTGCTGAACTGAGTCCAGACACAGTAGACTAGAGGCGGGAGTCACATCACCTATTGGGACACTAGCTTGGGTGGTTAAGGGAGTCCTGGCATGACCTCTCCCCTAATCCCAAGCTTCATATCTCATGGCTCAAAAAGAGTTCCCTTCTCTCTATTTGAGACAAGAGGAAAGAGTGGGGAGGACTTTGTCTTACATCTTGGATGCCACTCAGCCACAGCAAAATAGGGTACCAGTCAGAGTTATGAGGCCCTGTTTCCAGGTTCTAGCTCCAAGATAATGTTCCTAGGCACTCTTGGGCCAGAAGGGAACCCATTGCCTTGAAGAAAAGAATCTGGTCCTAGCAATATTCATCACCTGGTAACTGAAGAGACCTTGTGCCATGAATAGCCAGCAGCAATACCCAGGTATTGAGGGATTTGGGTGAGACTCTGAGACTTGCTGGCTTCAGGTCAGACTCAGCACATTCCTAGCTGTGATGGCTAGGGGATGATACTCCTACTTGAGAAACTTGGAGGTAAAAGCAAAAAAGGTTTTGTCTTACATGTTAGGTACCAGCTTGGCCACAGAGGGGTATAACACCAAGCAGGCTCTTGTGACCCTTAATTTCATAATTTGGACAGCATTTCTGGACCTTCCCTGGGCCAGAGGAAAGCCCACTACTCTGAAGGGTAGGTCCCAGGCCAGGTAGCATTCACCACAAAATGACTGAAGAGCCCTTGAACCTTAAAGGAATATCAGTGATGGTCTGGCAGTATTCTTCATGGACCTCTGGTGGTGATGGCCATTGGGTGAGGCACCTCTACCTCTGAAAAAAGGAGAGAAGAGCAAGAAATACTCTGTATTTTTCTTATTTGAGTGCCAGCTCAGCTGCAGTACAAAAGAACACAAGGTAGACTTCTAAGGATTTTTTACTCTAGTCCATGGCTCTGGACAGCCCCTCTGGACATGCTCAAGGCCTAGGGGAACTCACCACCCTGAAGAGAAAGACACAGTCCTGGCTGACTTTGCCATCTGCTGTTTGTAGAGCCCCAAGATTTGAGGGAACATAAGCCATAGCCAGGGAATGGTTACAGCAGGCCTTGGGAGACACTCAGTGCTATGCTAGCTTCAGGCCTGACCCAGTACATTCCTGGTGGTAGTGGCCACAGGGGTGCTTATGTCACACAAATTTCAGCTCCAGGTAGCTCAGAATAGAAAGAGAGAGAGACTGTTCACTTGAAAACAAGTGAAAAAGAGAAACAAGAGTTTCTGCCTGGCAATTCAGAGAATTCTTCTGGATCTTGTCTAAGACCATCAAGGTGGTACCACTATGAAACGGCAAGAATCACAGGATTACTGAGCTTAGGGCACCTTGTAAAGCAGATAGGTCTTAGATCACTATGCCCAATTTTTTTTTTTTAATATCTGGAAAATCTTCCCAAGAAGGATGAGTAACAAAAAACCCAGACTGAAAAGGCTCCAATAAATACCTAACTCTTCAATGCTTAGATGCCAATGAGCACTGACAACCATAAAGACCATCAAGGAAACATGATCACACCTAAAGAACAAATTAAAGCACCAGAGACTACTCATGGAGAAACAGAGATATGTGACCTTTCAGGCGGAGAACTCAAAATAACTGTGTTAAGAAAACTCAAAGAAATTCAAGAGAACACAAAGGGAATTCAGAATTCTATCAGATAAATTTAACAAAGAGATTGAAATAACTGAAAGAAATCAAGTAGAAGTTCCAGAGATGAAAATGCAATTGGCATATTGAACAATGCATCAGAGTTCTTTAATAGCAGAATTGATAAAGAAGAAAAAAATTAGTGAGGTTGAGGGCAGGCTACTTGAAAATACACAGTCAGAGGAGACAAAAGAAAAAAGAGTAAAAAACAATAAAGCATGCTTACAGGGTCTAGAAGATAGCCTCAAAAGGGCATATCTAAGAGTTACTGCCCTAAAGAAGAGGTAGAGGAAAAGATAGGAATAGAAAGTTTAGTCGAAAGGATAATACAGAGAACTTCCCCAAACTAGATAAAGATATTAATATGCAAGTACAAAAAGGTTATTGAACACCATGCACATTTAATCCAAAGAAGACTACCGAAAGGCATTTAATAATACAACTCACAAAGGTCAAGGATACAGAAAGAATTCTAAAAGCAGCAAGAGAATAGATACAAATAATACACAATGGAGTTCCAATATGTCTGGTAGCAGAGATTTCAGTGGAGAAATTAAAGGCCAGGAGAGAGTGGCATGACATATTTAAAGTATTGAAGGAAAAATCTTTTACCCTAGAATAGTATATTCAGTGAAAATATCCTTCAAACATGAAAGAGAAATGAAGACTTTCCCAGACAAACAAAAGCCAAGGACTTTCATTCACACCTGTCCTGTTCTACAAGAAATGCGAAACAGGGTACATCAATCAGAAAGAAAGGAATGTTAATGAACAAGAAGAAATTATTAGAAGGTACAAATCTCACTGGGAAATAAACAGAAAAATACAGTGTTATAATACTGTAACCATGCTATATAAACTACTCTTAAGTAGACTAAATGTTGGACCAATCAAAAATAATAACTATGACATTTCAAGACATAGACAACACTAAAAGATATAAAAAGAAACAACAGAAAGCTAAAAAGTGATGGGATGAAGATAAGGCATAGAGTCTTTTGAATTTTTTTTTTGTGTGTGTGTGTGTGCAAACATTGGGAAGTTATTTTCAGCATAAAATAATAGGTTGAAAGATAGTATTTTTAAGCCTCATGGTAACCTGAAACTAAAAAACATACAACTGATACACGAGAAATAATTTAAAAAACTAAATCATATCACCAGGGAAAATCACTATCACCAAAAGGAAGACAGGAAGGAAAGAACAAAGGAAGAGAAAACTATAAACAACCAGAAAACAAATAAGAAAATGGAAGGAGTATATACTTACTTAACAATAACAACATTGAAAGTAGACGGACTAAACTCTCCAAACAAAAGACATGGGCTGAATGGATAGGAAAACAAGACCCAATGATCTGTTGCCTAGAAGAAACCCATTTCATCTATAAAGACACACATAGTCCCAAAGTAAAGGAATTGAAAAAGATATTTTTTGGTCAATGAAAACCAAAAAAGAGTAGGATTAACTAAGACAAAATAGATTTCAAGATAAGAACTGTAAGAAGAGACAAAGAAGGTAACTGTATAATGATAAAAGGGTCAGTTCAGCAAGACAATATAACAATTGTAGACATATATGGACCCAATTCTGGTGCATACAGATATATAAATCAAATATCATTAGAGTTATATATAGAGAGAGATAGACCTCAATAAAATAATAGCTGGAGACTGCAATACCCCACTTTCAGCATCAGAAATATCTTCCAGACAGAAAATCAGCAAAGAAACATCAGACTGAATCTGAATTATAGATCAAAGAAATCTAATGGATATTTGCAGAACATCCAAGCACCACAGAACACACATTATTTTCCTCAGCATATGGATCATTCTTAAAGATAGACCAACTGTTAGGTCACAACATTAACCTTGAAACATTCAAAAAATTGAAATAATATCAAGCATCTTCTCTGACCACAATGGAATAAAACTAGAAATCAATAACAAGAGAAATTGTGCAAATGATACAAACACATAAAAATTAAACAATAAGTTCTTGAATGACCAGTGGGTCAATGAAGAAATTCAGAAGAAAATTGAAAAATTCCTCAAAACAAATTATAATGGAAATACAACATACCAAAACTTGTGGGACACAGAGAAACTATACTAGGGGGAAAGTTTATAGCAACAAGTATCTACATTAAAAAAAAAGTAGAACAACTTCAAATAAACAACATAATGATGCATTTTAAAGAACTAGAAAAATAAGAGCAAATGAAACCCAAAATTAGTACAAGAAAAGCAATAATAATGATCAGAGCAGAAATAAATAAAATTGAAATGAAGAAAACAATAAAAAAAATCAATGACACAAAAAATTGGTTTTTTGAAAAGTTAAACATAATTGACAAACTTCTAGCCAGACTAAGATAAAAAGAGAGAAGATACAAATAAATAAAATCAGAAATGAAAAAGAAGACATTACAATGGATACCACAGAAATCCAAAGGATAATAAATTCGTGGCTACTATGAGCAACTGCATTGCAGTAAATTCGAAAAAGTGGAAGAAATGGATAAATTGCTGGACACAACCTACAAAGATACACGAATTGCTAGACACATACAACTGTGTAGGTTATATGTGTCTAGTTTTAATTTTCCAAAACTATAAAACACTGATGAAAGAAATTGAAAAGGACACCCAAAAAAAAGAACAAAAGAAAAGATACTTCATGAATTGAAAAAAATCAATATTGTTAAAATGTCCATACTCTCTAAAGCAATCTACAGATTCAATGCAATCTGTATCAAAATACCAATGATATTATTCACAAAATTAAAAAAAAATAATTCATATGATACCACCAAAGACCCAGAATAGTCAATGCTATCCTAAGCAAAAAAAACAAAACTGGAGGAACCACATTACCTGACTTCCAATTATACTACAGAGCTATAATAGCAATAAAAGCATGGTACTGGCATTAAAAACAGACACATAGGCCAATGGAACAGAATAGAGAACCCAGAAATAATTTATACATCCACAGTGAACTAGTTTTCTACAAAAGTGCCAAGAACACAAACTGGGGAAAAGACAATGTCTTTAATAAATGATGCTGGGAAAACTGGATATCCATATGCAGAGGAATGAAACTAGACCCCTATCTCTTTCCATATAAAAGCTAAAATAAAAATGAAATAAGGACTAAAATTTAAGACCTCAAAATATGAAAGTACTGCAAGAAAACTTCACGGAAACTGTCCAGGACATTGTTCTAAGTAAAGATTTTTTTAGGAATACCTCATAAGCAACCAAGGTAAACATGGACAAATGGGACCACATCAAGTCAAAAACTTGCACAGCAAACAAAACAATCAACAAAGTGAAGACACAACCCACAGAATGGAAGAAAATATTATAAACTTCCCATCTGACAAGAGATTCATAACCAGAATATATGAGGAGGTCAAACTCTATGGGAAAAAAACATCTAATAACTTGATCAAAAAAGGATGAAAGATTCGAATAGATATTGCTTAAAAAAAACATACAAGTGGATCTGGGATCCAAGATGGCCATTTAGGAACAGCTCAGGATTGCAGCTCCCAGTGAAAGTGCAGAGGGTGAGTGGATGCCACATTTTTATTGCTCACAGACTAGGAAATTCCCAGGCGGGGGAGCTCCATGGGTCACCAGTGCGGCTGTTTTGGCCAGTGTGGCTGTGTCGGCATCGCTGCTTTGCCCCATGTGGCTGGTTTCTCAGTGCCCCGGCGCAGCAGTTCTCCATACAAAATACACTGGTCTGGGTGCCCTTTTGGCTGGCAATTGGAGCCATGGGAAGTCGCCCATTCATCTGTTTAAAAAGGGGACTGAACAGGGAACCAGGACAGTAGATTCCAGGGCAAAAAAAGTGCCATGAATCTCAGTGCTGTTGTTTAAGCCAGTGCAGTGAGTCGCCGCATGGGAAAACACACAGATCCTGGCACCTCTTCAACAAGCGACTGGAACACCAACTCAAAAAAAAAAAAAAAAAAAAAAAAAA
>NW_022437013.1:2025380-2220954 GCF_009761245.1 Sapajus apella | reverse complement strand
CAAAAAAAAAAAAAAAAAAAAAAAAGGCTCTGAGGCAGGGAGCCAGGCCATCAGGCTCGGCTGGTCCCACCCCCACAAAAGAACAGCAATCAGAAACTCTCTGGATTGAGAGTTTCACAGCAAGCGCAGCTGAACCCGGGATGGTCCAGCTCTGTGGGGGACGGGCGTCTGCCATTGCCAAGGCAGCCCGCCACTACGGAGGTAGTCAGCCAATGCTGAGGCAGCCCGCCGTTGCCAAGGCAGCCCACCATTGCAGATGCAGCCAGACGTTGCCAAGGCAACCCACCACTACGGAGAGACTCCGCCTTAAAAGAGGCGGTCCACCATTGCTGAGGCAGTTCTAACTTCACCCATATAAACAGGACTGCAGGGAAGTTCACTCGGCCGCTGGGCGGAGCCCACAGCAGCTCAGCAAAGCCTCTACAGGCAGACAGTGACTAGGCTGCCTCCTTGCTGGGCAGGGCAGCTCTGAAGGAAAAAAAAAGAAGGCAGCAGCATAACGGAAACTCATAAATAAAGCCCTAAAACCCTGGGACAGAGCACTAGGAAAATATGTGGTTTATGAGTTCTCCTGCAGCAGACCTAAATGTACCTGCCCAGCAACTCTGAATGAACAATGGAGCTCACAGCTCAGCATTTGAGCTCATATAAAGAAGAGACCATCTCCTCAAGCAGCTCCCTGACCCCTGTATATCCAAAGAGCCACCTCATAAAGGAGAGATCAGACTGACACTTGGCGGGTATCCTTCTGGGACAAAGATAGCAGAAGAAGAAAACTGGTAACAACCCTCACTGTTGTGCAGCTGCTGCAGGTGATCCCCAGGCAAGCAGGGCCTGGAATGGACCTCAGCAGACCTATAGCAGAGGGGCCAGACTCTCAGAATGAAAACCAGGAAACAGAAATAACCTCATCATCAATAAACAGAATGTCCACTCAGAGACCCAATCTGAAAGCCAGCAACTACAAAGACGACAGGTGGATAAATCCATAAAGATAGGAAGAAACCAGCGCAAAAAGGATGAAAACACCTGAAACCAGAACACCTCTCCTCCTACAAGGGATCACAACTCCTCACCAGCAAGGGAACGAGGTTGGAAGGAGAATGAGTGTGATGAAATGACAGAATCAGACTTCAGAAGGTGGGTAGTAAGAAACTTCTGTGAACCCAAAAAAAACATACTCTAATCCAATGCAAAGAAACTAAGAACCTTGAAAAAAGATTTGACGAAATGCTAACGAGAATGGACAAAAAAGAAAGGAATATAAGTAAATTGATGGAGATGAAAAACACAACATGAGAACTTCGTGGAGCATGCACAAGTATCAACAGCCAAATTGACCAAGCAGAAGAAAGGATATCAGAGGTCGAAGATCAACTCAATGAAATAAAACAGGAAGGCAAGAATAGAGAAAAAAAGGTAAAAAGGAATGAACAAAGTCCCCAAGAAATGTGAGACTATGTGAAAAGTCCTAATCTACATTTGATAGGTGTACCTGAATGCGACTAAGAGAATGAATCCAAGCTGGAAAATACTCTTCAGGATATTATCCAGGAAAACTTCCCCAACCTAGCAAGGCGGGCAAACATTCAAGTACAGGAAATACAGAGAACACCACAAAGATATTCGTCAAGAAGAGCAACCCCAAGGCACATAATCGTAAGATTCACCTGGGTTGAAATGAAGGAGAAAATACTAAGGGCAGCCAGAGAGAAACGTCAGGTTACCCACAAAGGGAAGCCCATCACACTCACAGCAGATCTCTCGGCAGAAACCCTACAAGCCAGAAGAGAATAGGGGCCAATATTCAACATCCTGAAAGAAAAGAACTCTCAACCCAGAATCTCCTATCCTGCCAAACTAAGCTTCATAAGTGAAGGAAAAATAAAATCCTTTGTGAATATGCAAGTACTCAGAGATTTTGTCACCAACATGCCAGCTTTACAAGAGCTCCTGAAAGAGGCTCTACACATATAAAGTAACAACCACTACCTAGTACCAGCCACTCCAAAAACATGCCAAATGGCAAAGAGAATCAACACAATGAAGAATCTGCATCAACTAATGGGTAAAACAGCCAGTTAGCACCGAAATGGCAGTATCAAATTCACACACAACAATATTAACCCTAAGTGTAAATGGACTAAATGCCCCAATCAAAAGACACAGACTGGCAAATTGGATAAAAAGCCAAAACCCATCAATGTGCTGTATCCAGGAAACCATCTCACATGCAAGGATACACAAAGGTTCAAAACAAAGGGATGGAGGAAGATTTATCAAGCAAATGGAGAGCAAAATAAAGCAGGACTTGCAATTCTCATCTCTGATAAATTAGACTTTAAAGCAACAAACATCAAAAGACACAAAGAAGGACATTACATAATGATAAAAGGATCAATGCAACAAGAAGAGCTAATGATCCTAAATATATATGCACCCAATACAGGAGCACCCAGATACATAAGGCAAGTTCTTAATGACTTGAAAAGAGACTTAGACTCCCACACAATAATAATGGGAGACTTAAACACCCCATTGTCAATATTAGACAGATCAACCAGACAGAAAATTAACAAGGATATCCAGGACTTAAACTCAGACCTGGACCAAGCAAACCAAATAGACCTTTACAGAACTCTCCACCCCAAATCCACAGAATATACATTCTTCTCAGCACCACATCACACCTACTCTAAAATTGACCACATAATTGGGAGTAAATCACTCCTCAGCAAATGCAAAAGAATGGAAATCATAACAAACAGTCTCTCAGACCATAGTGCAATCAAGTTAAAATTCAGAATTCAAAAACTAACCCAAACCGCACAGCTTAATGGAAACTGAACAACATGCTCTTGAATGTTCACTGGATAAACAATGAAATGAAGACAGAAATAAAGACGTTCTTCGAAACCAATGAGAATGAAGACACAACATACCAGAATCTCTGGGACACATTTAAAGCAGTCTCTAGAGGAAAATATATAGCAATAAGTGCCCACATGAGAAGAAAGGAGAGATCAAAAATTGACACCCTATCATCAAAATTGAAAGAGCTAGAGGAGCAAGATCAAAGAAACTCAAAGTCTAGCAGAAGACAAGAAATAGCTAAGATCAGAGTAGAACTGAAGGAGATAGAGACACAAAAAAACCATTTAAAAAATCAATAAATCCAGGAGCTGGTTTTTTGAAAAGATCAACAGAATAGACCACTAGCCAGATTAGTAAAAAAGAAAAGAGAGAATAACAAAATTGATGCAATAAAAAACGACAATGGGGATATCACCACAGATTCCACAGAAATTCAAACCATCATCAGAGATTATTACAAAGAACTCTATGCACATAAACTAGTAAACCTGGAAGAAATGGATAAATTCCTGGACACTTGCCTCCTCCCAAGCATAAACCAGGAAGAAGCCGAAACCGTGAACAGACCCATAACAAGGCCTGAAGTTGAGGCAGCAATTAGGAGTTTACCACCCAAAAAAAGCCCAGGTCCAGATGGGTTCACAGCGGAATTCTACCAGACATACAAAGAGGATCTGGCACCATTCCTTCTGAAACTATCCAAACAATACAAAAAGAGGGAATTCTTCCCAAATCATTTTATGAGACCAACATCATCCTGATTCCAAAACCCAGCAGAGACTCAACAAGAAAAGAAATCTTTAGGCCAATATCTATGATGAACTTAGATGCAAAAATCTTCAATAAAATACTGACAAGCCGATTGCAACAGCACATCAAAAAGCTTATACACCATGATCAAGTAGGCTTCATCCCGGGGATGCAAGGCTGGTTCAACATATGCAAGTCTATAAACGTAATTCACCACATAAACAGAACCAAAGACAAAAACCACATGATTATCTCAATTGATGCAGAGAAGGCCTTTGACAAAATTCAACAGCCCTTTATGCTAAAAACCCTCAATAAGCTAGGTATTGACGGAATGTATCTCAAAATAATAAAAGCTATTTATGACAAACCAACAGCCAATATCATACTGAATGAGCAACAACTGGAAGCATTCCCCTTGAAATCTGGCACTAGACAAGGATGCCCTCTCTCACCACTCCTATTCAATGTGGTACTAGAAGTTCTAGCCAGAGCAATCAGGCAAGAAAAAGAAATAAAGGGTATTCAAATAGGAAAGGAGGAAGTCAAATTGTCTCTATTTGCAGACAACATGATTGTATATCTAGAAGATCCCATCGTCTCAGCCCCAAATCTCCTGAAACTGATAAGCAAGTTCAGCAAAGTCTCAGGATACAAAATCAATGTGCAAAAATCACATGCATTCCTATACACCAATAACAGAAAGAGAGCCAAATCAAGAACAAACTTCCATTCACAATTGCCACAAAGAGAATAAAATACTTAGGAATACAACTAACAAGGAACGTAAAGGACCTCTTCAAGGAGAACTACAAGCAACTGCTCAATGAAATAAGAGAGGACACAAACAGGTGGAGAAACATTCCATGTTCATGGTTAGGAAGAATCAATATCGTGAAAATGGTTGTACTATCCAAAGTAATTTACAGATTCAATGCTATCCCCATCAAGCTACCAATGACCTTCTTCACAGAACTGGAATAAACCACCTTAAACTTCATATGGAACCAAAAGAGAGCCCGCATAGCCAAGTCAATTCTAAGCAAAAAGAACAAATCGGGATGTATCACACTACCGGACTTCAAACTATACTACAAGCCTACAGTAATCAAAACAGCATGGTACTGGTACCAAAACAGAGATATAGACCAATGGAACAGAGGTCTCGCAGGCAACACAACATATCTACAGCCATCTGATCTTTGACAAACCAGACAAAAACAAGCAATGGGGAAATGATTCCCTGTTTAATAAATGGTGTTGGGAAAACTGGCTAGCCATGTGCAGAAAGCAGAAACTGGACACCTTCCTAACACCTTACACTAAAATTAACTCCAGATGGATTAAAGATTTAAACATAAGACCTAACACCATAAAAACCCTAGAAGAAAACCTAGGCAAAACCATTCAGGACATAGGCATAGGGAAGGACTTTATGACCAAAACACAAAAAGCATTGACAACAAAAACCAAAATAGACAAATGGGACCTAATCAAACTCCACAGCTTCTGCACAACAAAAGAGACAGTCATTAGAGCGAATCAGCAACCAACAGAATGGGAAAAAATTATTGCAGTTTACGCATTTGACAAAGGGCTGATATCCAGAATTTACAAAGAACTAAAACAGATTTACAAGAAAAAAACAAACAAGCCCATTCAAAAGTGGGAAAAGGATATGAACAGATACTTTACAAAAGAAGACATACATGAGGCCAAAAAACATATGAAAAAATGCTCATCATCACTGGTCATCAGAGAAATGCAAATCAAAACAACATTGAGATACCATCTCACACCAGTTAGAATGGCAATCATTAAAAAATCTGGAGACAACAGATGCTGGAGAGGATTTGGAGAAATAGGAACACTTTTACACTGTTGGTGGGAGTGTAAATTAGTTCAACCATTGTGGAAGACAGTGTGGCGATTCCTCAAGGACCTAGAAATAGAAATTCCATTTGACCCAGCAATCCCATTACTGGGTATATATCCAAAGGATTATAAATCGTTCTACTATAAGGACACGTGCACACGAATGTTCATTGCAGCACTGTTTACAATAGCAAAGACCTGGAACCAACCCAAATGCCCATCGATGATAGGCTGGACAGGGAAAATGTGGCACATGTACACCATGGAATATTATGCAGCTATCAAAAATGATGAGTTTGTGTCCTTTGTAGGGACATGGATGAACCTGGAAACCATCATTCTCAGCAGACTGACAGAAGAGCAGAAGATCAAACACCGCATGTTCTCACTCATAGGCGGATGTTGAACAATGAGAACACATGGACACAGGGAGGGGAGCACTACACACTGGGGTCAGTTGGGGGGAAGGGGGGGGGGGCGGGGGGGTGGGGAGTTGGGGAGAGATAGCAAGGGGAGAGATGCCAGATGTAGGTGATGGGGAGGAAGGCAGCAAATCACACTGCAACATGTGTACCTATGCAAGAATCTTGCATGTTCTTCACATGTATCCCAAAACCTAAAATACAATAAAATAAATAAATGGGAAAAAAAAAAGAAAATGATAGAAGAGTGAATTACATAGAAACTTCAAAAAAATTCAAATTATCTGCTCACTTGACATGAAATGCTTATATGCCAAATTATAAGATTCATAATATGCTACTACTTATCAATGACAAACTGGTTGTATATCACCAACTTAAAAGAATTTTAAAACATATTTGTATATTTTATTTTATTTTTTAAAGAGACAGGCTATCACTATGTTGCCTAGGCTGCCTACTCCTGAGCTCTAGTCATCCTCATGCCTCAGCCTCTGGAGTAGCTGGGACTACAGGCAAGCACCACTCTTCCAAGCTTTCCAATTTAAAGAGTACTTTAATAGTTGTCAGCCACTGAAATGTTCTGAAATACTGATATGTAAAAAAGATTTGACAAGAGTAGTATCAAATTTGACAATAATGTTAAAAAATTCATATGATATACCAAGACAGAGAAATTAAACTGAAAACATCTTTTGAGACTGTCAATAATAAAAAGCAAATTTCAATCTAAAGTGATAAAGGAAATACTCAATTAACTTTATAGTAATTCTATACAAATATTGTAAATTTGTTGACATATGAATATGTGGTCAAGGAATATGCACTCAGAAATGCAGGGAAAATAGTATTTTATGGTTGTATTGTATAGTTATTTAATAAAAGCATGTATTTTTTCTTTGTTTTTAATGTCTTTGATATTGTAAACATCTAAAAATTTTTGTTATTTTTATTTTGTTCTGATTCTAATTAATTCACCTTTGTACCCCCCCCAAAAAAATACAAGTGATAAACAGTCGTATGAAAACTTGCTCAACATCAGTGAGGTTGCTCGACATCATCGATTATCCATATGCAAATCAAAACTACAATGAGATATCTACTCACTTCAGTTCAAATGGCTTATATCCAAAAGACAGGCAATAACAAGTGTTGAAGTGGGTGTGGAGAAAAGGGAACTCTTGCACACTGTTAATGGAAATGGAAATTAATACAACCACTCTAGAGAACAGTTTGGAGGTTACTCAAAAAACTAAAAATTGAGCTACCATACAATCTGGCTCTCCCTCCTACTGATACCACTTTTAGCCTTCATACCCTTCAGTTATTTTCATATCCCAACTTTTAGTCTCCATGAAACCCAAAGCAAGGTCCTGCTATCAAGAGATTCTGGAGAGAGTGGACTTTGAAAAGTCTGGATATTTATCCAAAAGATAGAAAATAAGTATATCGAAGAGACTATCTGCACTCCCATGCTTGTTGCACCACTACTCACAATAGCCAAGATTAGGAAGAAATCTAAGTGCCCATCAACATATTAATGGATAAAGAAAATGTGGTACTTGTACACAATGTAGTATTCAACCATAAAAATAATGAGATCCTGTCATTGGCAACAACATGAATGGAACTGAAGGTCATTATGCTAAGTGAAATAAGCCAGACACAGAAAGATATACATTACATGTCTCACTAATTTGTGGAATCTATAAATCAAAACCATGAAACTCATGGAGATAGAGAGTAGAAGGATGGTTGTCAGAAGCTGGGAGGTGTAGTGGGAGTGGAGGGAGGATTGGAGATAGTTAATGGGTAAAAAACACACTCAGAAAGAATGAATAAGACCAAGTATTCGATAGCCCAGCAGGGTACCATAGTCAATAATAATTTAATTTTGCATTTAAAAATAACTATATTTGGATTGTTTGTAACAAACAATTGTAACACAGTGGATAAATTATTGAGAGGAGGGATACTCCATTTTCCATGAGTTTATTATTATGTAATACATGCCTGTTTCAAAACATCTCTAGTACCCCATAAATATATCCACCTAGTATTTACCCACAAAAATTAAAAAAGAAAGCACTATCAAAAATGACTCTTCAGAATTTATCTTATTTAGCCATATGAATGCAGTGTAATTTTCTGAGACTGAGAACACTTGGAGAGATAGCTTTCAGCAGAAAGTTCATGATTTGGTTTGGGAGATATTTTTATTTTGAGATGTCTTGGAGACATCCAAGTAGAAATGTCAAGTAGACAGTTAGATGTGTGTGTGTTGGAACTCAGAGCACGGAATGGGGCTGGCAGACTCAAATTTGTGAGTCAGTGATGTAAGTTAAGTGTGTGGGTGAAATACCCTAGGGAAAGATATAGAGTGAAAAGAAGATGGTCCAGGAGGAAAACTGAAGATTCAACATCTATTCCAACACCACTCTTGCATTCCTGCTTTCCAAGCAACCTTCAGATTCTGGAGTGGTATGACTATAGTGAGAGCACACATCCTGAGGATAACAGGTATAACTGACGTCTTTGTTCCTGTGCCAGCCTTTGGACAAAATAGATTCAGAAGGTTTTTCTGATAATAATGTAAATTCACATGTACAAGTGCACATGAAGAGAAAGTATGCAGATTTTGTGAATGAGACAGTTACATTTTGTGTTTTAAATGAATAGATTGATATTGTCACTGTTTCACTTTCGTGAATATCAGATATGGTAAGTCAGTCTCAGAACCACACAGGAGAGTGTCAAATTCTTTTTCACCTTCTGAGGGTCACATCCAGTCTAGCTCTCCCTCCTACTGATACCACTTTTAGCCTTCATACATTTTAGTTATTTCATATCCCAACTTTCAATCTCCATGAAAACCAAAGCAAGGTCCTGCTGTCAAGAGATTCTGGAGAGACTGGACTTTGAAAAGGATGGAAATGATCAGAACTAGGCATTATGTGACACTCTAGGAAATCAATATGGTGATATGGTTTGGCTCTGTGTCCCCACCCAAATCTCATCTCAAACAGTAATACCAATAATACCCATGTGTCAAAGGCAGGACCTGGTGGGAGGTGATTAAATTATGGGGGTAGTTCCTCCATGCTGTTCTCATGATAATGAGTGAGCTTTACTGAGATCTGTTGGTTTTATAAGTGTTTGAGAGTTCATCCCAAGCACACTTTCTTCTCTCCTACTGTCATATGAAGAAGGTTCTTGCTTCCCCTTCATCTTCTACCATGATTGTAAGTTTCCCAAGGCCTCCCAGCCATGTGGAACTGTGAATCAATTAAACCTCTTTCCTTTATAAATTACTCAGTCTCAGGTAGTATCTTTATAGCAGTGTGAGAAAGGACTAATACACATGGTATGAGTTAATAATTGCCTGGCAATAAAGACAAAATTTAAGGTAGACATTCTGAATTTGTAGAAAACATGAACTGCACTATTACATGACTTTCTTCCTCAAAACCAGTCAAGCCTTAATGTCTTATACTTTCTAGATACTCTCTTTTTTAGAGAAAAGTAGTTTGTAATTAAAAGTAGTTTATAATTAAACACAGTGATTAATGTTTACAGTAAGAAAGCATACAGGCAAAAATCTATCATATTTTGGTTTATATTTTTATTATCAAAGCCATTCAAAACCAGTCAACCCTTAATGTCTTATGCTTTCTAGATACTCTTTTAGAGAAAAGCAGTTCAAAGTTAAACACTTAACAGTGATTAATGTTTGCAGTAGGAAAGCATAAAGAAAAAATCTATTATATTTTGGTTCATACTTTTATTATCAAAGCCATTTTGTTTAAAAAGCTTCTTCCTTAATTTTGATTGCTAGTAAATGAACATGTGTTCACATTTCCATAATTATGTTTATATTTGACGCATTTTGCTTTTCAAATCTTTTGTTTTGCTGTCATGTAACCAAATCATGTCTTACAAATAAAAGCATAAATAAAAGTAAAAATTAAATGAGTTAATGTTTTAAAAGAACTTAGATATTATTGTGTTATGATGGGACTCGGGCCACAGCACTCCAAAATATGGCTGTAGTAGACCAGAATATACCACACCAAAATACCCTTTTTGGTATATTTCAAGTTGGCTATTTTGAGAAACTGCAGACACAGGAGTAGCTCTAAATAGCTGCCCTTAGGTTAGAAAATTTACGTCTATAAAAGACATTTTAATTAGTAAAAGGTGCCTTTATCAGGAACAGAACTGCTTCAGACAACTTTCAACAACTGAGAAACACTTACCTACATAACAAGGCAAACTTTATTAACCACGTGTTTTCTCCCCTCACCCTCCCATAATTTGTCTCTATCACCTTCCAGAAACCCTAAATCCTTATTCCTTTTTGTAGCTCAGGATGCTATATAAGCTTCAATCATCTGGTCCTTTTTTGAGTCTCCTCATAGTTTTTGGAACTCTCATGTGTAGGCATGTAATTAAAATGGTTTTACTTCTGTTAAACTTTCTTATGTCAATTTAATTTGTAGCCCAGTCAAAGAACCTAGGAAGGTTGAAGGAAGCTTTTTTCTCCTCCCCTACAGTGATGACAGACTTGGACCCATTGTTACCATTCTTTTTAGAACAAAATATTTTACAAGGCAGTACTACTCTTCTGCTTACTGATACATTATTTAATGCCAAAAAATTCTAGTAAGCAAAATAATTTAGGCAGACACTACAAACAATCACTCCTGTTAATATTGTTGGGGCTCATAAAACGATACTCCAAAGTATGGCTCTTTGACATGCTTAGTAATTTGAACTAAAGCAGCAGCCTCAAAACAAAGGTCTCTCTCTGACCTTGCCCCCACCATCTTGTGCCACTCTTGTTCCCCCAAATAGCTCAGAGGGGCTTTCTCTGAAGTTCCCTTATCAGACTAAGAAAAGCTCCTCCAAAAGGAATGCAATCGCTCTTCCAACCCATTCATCTTCTTTAAAAACTCCTTACTCTTGCTTTAAAATTGCATATATCCCCCACTTTGTTTTTTCCTATAAAGAGGCTATTTAGGCTTCAGTCATCTTGCCCTTCTTGAGCGACTATGGTGTACTTGAATGTTAATAAATTTGTATGCTTTTTCTTCTGTTAATCTATTTTCCCTTTGTTTTATAGACTTAGATTATTGAACTTTAAGGGGGTTGAAGAAAACTTTCTTAAACTGCTACAATATCAAGTAAATACTTCTGTGACTCCAAATAAAAATACAAGGCTTTACTGCAGCCTTATTATCTTTTTGATTGAAAAGGTTTGACATTAGGTTACTTTTAAAATTAGTACTAGATATCCTCCTTCTGGTTACAGGGTGGGAGCAGGCAGATTTGAAAGTTGAGTTCTTAATACAAAAGCAGTGAAGGGAGACCATGGAGTAATACTCAGAGGAGGAGCAGGTGAGGAAGGATGAATAAGTGTGAAGGGAAATATTTAGGAAAATAACAATTTGGATTTTAAAAATTACTAAGAGGAAATCCAGTCTTGAGTTTTTTCCACAGTCATTCAAAAAGCAATCCTAATAGTATTCAGATTGTGGGAATTAAAGTTTTGTGGGTATAGACAAAGCTATCTAATATAAAGTTTATCTAAACCAACACAACTTAAAATTATTTTATAATACGTGAGATAAATATGTCTGGTTTATATTGATTGGCAGAGAATCCTTTCACATGTGTGCATGTTCTAAAAGCACTTAGGTTAAACATTATGTATTGTACAAATAGCAGCTCTGGCAGATAGGAGCAAAGATTTTAAATTGTGGTATTAATGTGACAATGGGAAAATGCCTGCCCTTTGTTGTTTTCATTTTTAGTTTGTGGAGCAAATAGATGTGATACACCCCTTGATAATATTAAACACAATGTTGTACCATAAAATTCCTGAATATATGTAGATATATAATAGCCCCAATGAGAGCAGAGACAGAGTAACCTTATTCTAATTCAATTTATGTTTTTAAATGATGATTATTTTAGAAGTTTGATGTTTCTGGATTTTAAAATTGTAAACTCATGTTGCTAGTGCAGTGTTTTAAAGAAAATAAATTTATGTTACATACATGCACATGCAACCACTAGTTCTTAAAGTATACAAGTATATGGAGAAGTAATATATTGTGTGCATTTTGGAAAATGAGTAGCTGATAACCTTATACATGCATTAATTTACTGCATGTATTTTGAAAAACTGAATGATAGTCTAGAATTTTTTTTGTAATTTATTTTTATGAAACAATAGTTGAAAATGGCTTTTCTTAGAGAGCATGTCTACTAAATTATTTTATTCGTGAAGCCATACCACCATTTTTCCCCTAGTCCCAACTGTTCTCCAGTAGTTGGCAACTGGATTGTTTAGATTACAACTTTTAGACATATTGCCACATTCCATCTGTCACAAGGTATTATTTGGGGAATGATTATTTCAAGTGTGTACTGTGTGTCTCTTGGCTATATAAATTTTGCACATTAGCAGGTTGACCATAATTTGTCATCAGTTCAGTCAATATGTTTTTGTTGGACAATCTCTGTGCTTTCAAAAATGTACTTGGTTGCAGATTGTGGAAGAAAAAGTAGGGAAAGGAAAATAAATATCTGGTTTGGTCTTTGCTCTTAAACATATTACAATCCAAATACAAATATATGTAATACAAAGTGTGGTAGAAAGAATTTTAAAATGGCCCTCATGAGTTACTCCCCCTGGTGTGACTCCCATGATTATGTAACATGGCACAAGAGATCTTGTAGATTTAATTAAAGTTACTAATCAACTGACTATAAAGTAAATATATTATTGAGGTGAGTTTAACATGAGTCCTAATAACACAAATCCTTTAAAAGCAGAACATTTTCTCTGAATAGCAGCAGAAAGTAGTCAGAGATTTAAAGCACAATGGAAATAAAGGCACTGTGGTTCACTTGCAGATGGAAAGATTCAGGGGGAGAAGACCTGAGAGCAGCCTCTAGTTGCTAATTGACAGCCAGAAAGAAAAGAGGCTCCTTAGTCCTACAACCATAAGGAATTTAATTATGGCAACCACTTGAATGACCTTGGAAGAGGACCTTGAGCCAAATATGAGAATGCAGCCCCAACTGACACTTAGATTTCTGCCATGTAAAACCCTGAGCTAATAATACTGCCAAAAATAAAGTTACTGTAACTACAGTATGGTGGGCAAGAACAGAAAACTGGACAGAAGCATGCAGAGACATGTACACCATGGTAAATCAAAGAAGGCTGTTTGAGCTTTGTTGTTGTTTTTATTGTTTTTGAAAGCAAGGGAGTGACATCATCAAATTTATATTGTGAAATGGTGACTGAGTTTGCTGAATAGAATATGGATTGGTTGTGAGTGAGGGATGGTGAGTGGAAAAAGAGAAATTACTTTGGAGCTATAGTAGCACACCAGGCAGGTGTTGATTGTGGCTTAGACCAGGGTAATGATAATATTAGACACCCATGGAAATTGTAAGATAATAAGTGTGTATTGTTTTAAGCAGGTAAGTCATAAAATATTCCTAGTGATAAAAGTGTAAATAATGACATGTGAGATATTGTATTAAGGTTTTAAGAGACAGGCTTTACATAGTGAGTTACATTTGAAGTGGACTTGCAAGAATTTGGACTTGATTTTAACAAGTAGACATTTGGGGAAATAATACCAGGCCAGCAGTTCTCAAATTTGGCAGCATATTAGATTACAGGTATGCTTTAGATATACTCATGGAAGAGTTTTTATGTAATTGGCCTGGGTGCTACGTAGACATTGAGATTTTTAAAAATTTCTCTAAGTATTTTCGTTGTGTAAGTAGGGTTGAGAATCACTGCTTCAGGCAGAAGGAACAGTATGAACAAAGGCATGGAATAGAATGAGTTTATTGAAGAGTGAGTAATTCCATCTGGTTAAAACAGAGCAAATATGAGAAAGTAGAAGATATAAGATTGTAAAGCAGGAGTTTCAAATTAGCATCATACAGGCACATTGCAGCTCTAGGCATATTTTTGACCAGAAACGTAGAGTGTTTAATAATGCAAAAGATTTATGTGATGTGAAGAGAAACCAGAGTATGAGTAGGGTTTTTAAAAAAATTATTACCCATTTGAGTTTTTTTGTTCATTTAATTTGAATACGTTCAGGCAAGCCCTCACTGTCCAGTTTGCCACAGGTCTCACCACTCCTTATTGTTTTATATATGACATGGCTTAATTCATGAGGTGAAAGAAATATTTGGTTATTGTTCACATAAAGTCCCTTGGAATGAGCTTGAAAGGCTTGAAGCAGCAATTGGTATACAACATTCAATCAGGTTCAAGAGCAAATATTTGTTAAACATCTATATGTGCCACACACTGTGCTAGTCTCTAAAAAATCAATGGCAAAATGATTTTTCATTTCATTTCACCTTGTCCTGATAGAGCCTAGACTCTAAAAAGTTATATGTTTACACATATATATACACACACACGCATATACATATATAATTAACAAATATATAAAGATATGATTACAAGGTGAGATTTTTGAAATATATGATAAAAACCACAGGGTAATATGGGAGAAAATAATGGAGGAAATCTGATGTACAGAGATAAAAGAAATACCTCTGTAAAGAAATGACATTTGAGATCTCATAAAAGAGTGAACCATGTGCAGAGTGGGGGAAGTAGTGTTATAAGGAGGAGAAAAGGCAGCTTTTACAATGACTCTGAGACAAAGAAGGCCTTGCCAAAAAAATGGCTACCATTCATGTGGAAGTGTGGAAAAGGAGGAGAGTGGTGAGAGAAAAAACCGGGTAGGATCATGCAGGGAACATATTTATAAAAAATTGCATTCATATTACATTGGTAAGCCAATAAGGTTGTTTATTTATTTGCTTTTAAAAACAGGGTAGTGGCTGGGTACGGTGACTCACTCCTGTAATCCCAGCACTTTTGAGGGCCGAGGTGAGTGGATCACCTGAGGTCAGGAGCTCGAGACCAGTCTGACCAACATGGTGAAACCCCATGTCTACCAAAAATACAAAATTTAGCTGGGTGTGGTAGCATGTGCCTATAATCCCACCTACCCAGGAGGCTGAGGCAGGAGAATCACTGGAACCCAGGAGGCAGAGGCTGCAGTGAGCTGAGATTGCGCCACTGCACTCCAGCCTAGAGCAAGACTCTGTCTCAAAAATTTAAAAATAAAAATAAGTAAAAACAGGGTAGTTACATGATCAAATTTGCATTCTAAAATTGTAATTCTGGTTGCTGAGTAGAGAATAAATTGAGTACGGGTGATGGGTAGAGAACGGAAAGAAAAATTAGTTCAGTAGTTAAGGCAGGAGATAACAATGACATAGACCAGAGTGCTAGTATTAAAGATAGTGAAATTTGCACAAGTTTGAGATACATTTTCATAGTGGATTGTATAGGAATTGAAAACAGATTGAGTGAGAGAAATGAGGGAGAGAAAAAATTCAAGGATGATTTCCAGGACAATGGCTTAAACTGAGAGGAAGCCATTTATTGCAATGGGAAAGCATGGAGGAAGCCTAACATTCTGGAGGAATAGATAATAAATTTAGCTTTGAACATATTAAGGTTGAAGTTTCTGTCAATATTCAAGTGGTGTTATTGAGCAAATAATTTGATCAATGGGTCTGGGGGTCAGAAGAGATTTTTTTTTAATTGACAAGAAATTTTCTTTCTTTTGTCATAAACTTTGTCCAAGTTCCCTCCAACAACCTCTGCCTTAGTGTTCTGGATTCTCACTTCCCTGTAATATTTAACTCTGAACTGCTGTCTTCTGGAAACTTCTTTAGCCTCAATATTGAAGCTACTTCTCCTCTTGTTTTCCTTTTTGTTTTTTTCTTTATTCTTTTAGTTACAACAATTTTTGTTTAAAACAAAATGTTTGAAAACACTGTGAAAGTACATAGAATAAAAAGTACAAATCACCTTTGTATACCTCTCAAATTCTTCTAATCTTGTCAGAAGGCATATACTTCCAGAAATTTTTATGTTTTTATAAACATACAGATTAACAAGTGTAACAGAATTTTAATTAAGACTTTTTTTTAGTTCAACCATTGTGGAAGACAATGTGGCGATTCCTCAAGGACCTAGAAATAGAAATTCCATTTGACCCAGCAATCCCATTACTGGGTATATATCCAAAGGATTATAAATCGTTCTACTATAAGGACACCTGCACACGAATGTTCATTGCAGCACTGTTTACAATAGCAAAGACCTGGAACCAACCCAAATGCCCATCGATGATAGACTGGACAGGGAAAATGTGGCACATATACACCATGGAATATTATACAGCCATCAAAAATGATGAGTTTATTTCCTTTGTAGGGACATGGATGAACCTGGAAACCATCATTCTCAGCAAACTGACAGAAGAGCAGAAGATCAAACACCGCATGTTCTCACTCATAGGCAGGTGTTGAACAATGAGAACACATGGACACAGGGAGGGGAGCACTACACACTGGGGTCAGTTGGGGGGGAAATAGGGGAGGGACGGTGGGGGGTGGGGAGTTGGGGAGAGATAGCAAGGGGAGAAATGCCAGATGTAGGTGATGGGGAGGAAGGCAGCAAATCACACTGCCACGTGTGTACCTATGCAACAATCTTGCATGTTCTTCACAGTACCCCAAAACCTAAAATGCAATAAAATAAATGGGGGAAAAAAAAGACTTTTTTAAATCTCAGTTTGTCTGAGACTCTAAAGTAGACAACAATAGATGCCATGTACCTCTACATTCTAAAGTGCAGTATCATACCATTTATGCA
The DNA here is from genome assembly GCF_009761245.1 of Sapajus apella. Classification (NCBI taxonomy): domain Eukaryota; kingdom Metazoa; phylum Chordata; class Mammalia; order Primates; family Cebidae; genus Sapajus; species Sapajus apella. The sequence goes on along the minus strand of NW_022437013.1, from coordinate 2,204,250 downwards.
AGAGTAGCAAAATGATCTCTTCGCTTACTTTAAGATTTTATAGCTGGGGTGGTGGCTCATGTCAATAACCAGAGCACTTTGGGAGGCCGAGGTAAGAGGATGGTCTAAGCCCAGAAGTTCAAGAGCAGCTTAGGCAACGGAGCAAGACCCTCTCTCTACAAAGGAATTAAAAATTTGTCAGGTGTGATGGTGTGCACCTGTGATCCCAGCTACCTGAAAGGCTCAGATGAGAGAATTGTTTGAGCATCGGAGATTGAGGCTGCAGTGAACTGCGATCACATCACTGTACTCCAGCCTAGGTGAACAGACCAAGACTGTCTCAGAAAAAAAAAAAGAAAAAGGCTACATAAAACAAGATTAAGTATTAATTAGTTAAAGCAGTTGATTGAGAAGATTTTGTCAAAGAGTTGCAGTGCTGAGGTACTTTTCTCCTCAAGTGAAAGAGAGCTTCAAGAGATCCACTCAGAGAAGTATCTTCTATAATTCTGGAAATACAGGAACTTGAACTTGATTCACTACTAAGAAACCTACAGGCAAGTGGCTAGTAAAAGTGGCCTATCCTCAGCAAAGCAAATTACCAAGGATATGATGGCAGTGAACTGCATTTTTTTTTTCCCAGTGGTTGAATTTTTTACCAGATGCAATCTCTGAAAGAGACTTTGCTCAAGAGTGGTCAAATTATGCACTATATTACAAACTTTTCCCTATGTGGTCACCTCATTAATCAGGTGACCACATAAAGAAAGGTTTGTAATATAATGTTGGAAGTCACAGATTGAGAGGGACTATTGAATCAAAAACAATCCAGACAAGGAAGGCATTCATTGCCTACACCAGCAAATAGCAGTGAGAGGTAGGGATCACCAAAAATCCTACACACATACACATGTGAGAGCATACTGGTATATTAGTATTCAACTCAAGAGGGGTACCAATACTAGGTTATAACTGTATGAATCAAGTAAGAATTTCTCGGCTCCCAGAGGGATCCGAGCCTGCCAAGGAAGCAGATGAGAAGGTAAGCACAGAGGAAAACAGAGGAAGCTAACCTTGTGATGTGGTTTAGCTGTGTCCCCACACAAATCTCATCTTGAATTGTAGCTCCCACAATCCCCACATGTTGTGCAAGGAACCCAGTGGGAGGTAATTGAATCATGGGATGGGTCTTTCCCATGCTGTTCTCATGATAGTGAATATGTCTCAAGAGATCTGACGGTTTTATAAAGGGGAGTTTCCCTGTACAAACTCTCTTCTTTCATATGCCTCCATGTGAGAGATGGCTTTCACCTTCCACCATGATTGTGAGACCTCCCTAGCCATGTGGAACTGTGTGTCCATTATACCTCTTTCTTTTGTACATTGCCCAGTCTCGAGTATGTCTTTATCAGCAGCATGAGAACAGACTAACACAACTTCCCCAATGCATAGATCCAGCTTTACTAGTTTCCTATTACGGCCATATTACCACAAACTTAATGGCTTAAAATAACACAAATTTATTATATCATACTTCTGCATGTCTAAAGTCCAGGAACAGCAACTAAGCTGGTTGCTCTGCTTAGAAACTAACAACTGAAAACAAAGATGTTGGCTAAGCAGCTTTCATCTCTGGAAGCTTGAGAAGAAGCCACTAGTCTCATTCAAGTTGGTGGCCAAATTCAATTTTATATGACAGTGGAAGTAAAGTCCTCATTTCTTTGATGTTTGTGGGAAGACATTCTCAGCTTCTGGAGGTCCCTGGCATTTCCTATTTGTCTCTTTCAATAGCAGTAAAATTATATTGCCATTCTCTCATGTTTGCAACATCTCTAACTCTCTGTCTCATCTCTTCCAGTGCTTCTCTTCTCCTGAATCTTCCTTTCATCTCTGCTTAAAAGGGATCCTTTGATTATATTGGGCCCACCTGGATAATTTAGAATACTCTCTCTGTCTTAAGGTCAATTGGTTAGCAACCTTAATTCCATCTGTAAATCCCCTTCATAGAAGTAGGATAGTATTTAAATGAATAACCAAGGGAAAGGAATGTTGTGGGAGTATCATAAGAACTCTATCTATCCTAACAGCTTAAGAGACAGAACAGACCACAATGAAGACAGAAAATTTATATTAAATGGGAGTATCGGCTTTAAATACTGAAAAATGAAATTATTCATTGATAAGCGCATTGATAGACAATCTCTAACATTTGAGAGCTATTTCATTACAAATCAACAAAGACAAATAAAGTGGGCATTTTCTTAGCTTCTGTCCTGGCTCTCTCCTCAGAGAAGTTACTTGCCTTCATAGTTTCAAATATTATCTCTATGTGAATTACCTACGTAATAGATACCATTTTGTGTGTGTTGAAGTATCCAAGTGTAAATAATACTTGAAAGTTAAAATGTTTGGGGCCTTATAATTTAGACAGCATCTAAAAAAATCTGGTAAATTTTTCTGTCTCCTGAAACTTGCCAGTTTAAACTAGGCTTTATAAGGAAGTTTTATGTTAACATAAAAGGCACTAGACATGAGTTGCATACTCACTTTGTTATAAATCACTGTATGGTTTGGAAAAGTCATTTAAATTCTCTACATAATGAGAGTCATACTTTATTTGCGTATTTCATGGTAATATTTAAATGTTCAAATGAGATTGTATATGGAAGGACTTTGAAAAATATACAAATATTTTCAAATAAAAAAAACACTTATTTTTGCCGGGCGCGGTGGCTCAAGCCTGTAATCCCAGCACTGTGGGAGGCCGAGGCGGGTGGATCACGAGGTCAAGAGATCGAGACCATCCTGGTCAACATGGTGAAACCCCGTCTCTACTAAAAATACAAAAAATCAGCTGGGCATGGTGACGCGTGCCTGTAATCCCAGCGACTCAGGAGGCTGGGGCAGGAGAATTGCCTGAACCCGGGAGGCGGAGGTTGCGGTGAGCCAAGATCGCGCCATTGCACTCCAGCCTGGGTAACAAGAGCGAAACTCCGTCTCAAAAAAAAAAAAAAAAAAAAAAAACCACTTATTTTTATCTCAACCAACCATAACTTACCAGTTGCAAAATATTTTAACTAAAATTATCATTAATGCAGAAAAGGCCAAACAAATTACATTATTGTTTTATGTACATGAAAATGCATTTTTGAAATTAAGAGCTATTGATGATATCATTTGCATTTGTGGTAACTAATTAATTTGCTTTGGGTAATTTTTATTTGATTTTAGGAACCTATTTCTTTACAATGCATTTTCTCAACATAATATATATTTGAAATTTGAACAAAAAATAATTTTCCTAGTTATATATCCAATAGTAATTCAAGAAATTTTTGAATTATGCAAAATTAATCTTGATCAATTTTCCAATATTTTCAGATCAGAAAACTACAATCTTTATCCAATAAAACAGGAGATGTTAACTATACATATCTAATTCATTTGTCTTTCACATGTCAAATCAATAGGCTGTGTAAAGTTAAAAAAAATTTTAGTGGGCTTTATTGCCCAAAACCTCTGCTAAATTCTTTTCACAAAAAATAACATAGCACAAGTCACGAATAAAACCTTTTAAAAATTATGAGTAAATAATCTAACAGAGCAGGATGGCTAACTAGAACCCTCCAAAGATTGTCCTCCATGCAAGAACACCAAATTGAACAACTGTCTGCACAAAGAAAGCACCTTCATAAGAATAAAAAATTAGGTGAGCAATTACTGTACCTGGTTTTAACATCATCAAGGAAAGAAGCAATCAAGAGGGTAGGAAAGACAGTCTTGATTTGCCAACAACACCGCTCTTTCCTCCTCCAGCAGCAGCAGCTGCCACATGGCACTGAGACAGAATCTATGTCCTAGAAAGAGGGAAAGCTTAGTGGTTGTGGGACTTTACATTGGAACACAATACTGCCCTATCACAGTGGAAAGCAACACATGACAGAATTCAGCCAGTGCCCACAGAGGGAGCATTTAGGCTAGCCTTAGCCAGAGAGGAATTTTCCATCCCAGCAGTCAGAACCTGAGTTCCAGCTAGCCCCATCATCATGGACTACAGTGCTCTGGGGTCTTAAAAACTTGAAAGGCAGGTAAGCCACAGGACTGCCATTTCTGGGAAAGTCCTGGTTCTGTGCTAGGCTTGGAAAAATGGACACGGAGTGCACATAACCTAGCGAAACACCAGCTGGGGTGGCCAAGGTATTGCTTGTTTCACCCTTCTCCTAACTCAAGGCAGTGCAGCTCACAGCTCTGGGAGAGACTCCCTTCTCCTTGAAGACAGCAAAGAATGAAGAGGACTTTATCTTGCAACTTGGACATCAGCTCAGCCACAGTAGAGCAGGGCACCAGGCAGAGTCCTAAGGCCCCCATTTCAGGTCTTAGCTCCCAAATGACATTTTTTTAGACCTACCCTGGTCCAGAAAGGAACTCATTGCCTTGAAGAGAAGGATCCAATCCTGGCAATATTCCTCGCTTGCTACCAAACAGCCCTTGGGCCTTGAATAAAAATCACTTATAGCCAGGCAGTACAGCTATGGACCTTAGGTGTGACCCAAGGCTGTGTTGGCTTCAGGTGTGACCCAACAGATTCCTAGCTATGGTGGCCACAGCTAGTTACTTCTTCTGATTGAGGAAAGGAGAGGGAAGATTAAAGAGGATTTTGTGTTGCAGCTTGGCCATAGTGGGGTAGAGCACCAAGTGGGTATCTGGGGTTCCCAATTCCAGGCCTTGGCTCATAGACAGCATCCCTGGACCCTTCTTGAGAGAGCGGAGATCCCACTGCCTTGAAGGGAGAGACCCAGTTCTGGCAGCATTCACCAAATGGTGACTGAAGAGCACTTGGGCCTTGAGTGAATATCTGCAGTAGCCTGCCAGTACTCGTTGTGGGGCCTGAGGCAGTGATAGCCATGGGAAGAGACTTATTCAGCTTAAGGAAAGGAGAGAGAAGAGTGGGAAGAATTCTGTCTTGAAGCTTGGGTGCCAGTTCAGCTGCCAAATAATCAAACACTAAGTAGATTCCTAAGGTTCCTATCCCTGGCTCCTGGACAGCATTTCTGAACCACCTGGGCCAGGGTGAGAGCTTGTTACCCTCAAGCAAAAGACAAAATCCTGCCTGCATTCACAACCTACCAAATAAAGCACCCTTGGGCCTTGAATAAACATTGGTGGTAGCCAGGTAGTGGTTTCTGGAGGCTTTGGGCAAGATCTAGCACTGTGCTGGATTCAGGTCTTACCCAGCACTGTCTCAGTGGTGGTAGTCACAGGGGTGCTTGTGTCATCCCTCCCGCAACTCCAGGCATCCCAGCACAGAAAGACTCCATTTGTTTCAGAAAATGTAAGGAGAGAGAAGAGTCTGGGCCTGGCAATTCAGGGAGTTCCCAAGAATACCAAGGCATTACCCATATGAGTCTTCAAGAGTCACAGCATTACTGGACTTGGGGTTCCCCTTAATGCAGATATAATTGCAGTGACCAAAGACTTAGATCACAAAATTCAATTCCCTTTGAAACATAGAAAGATTTTCCAAGAAGGCTGGGTACAAAAAAGACCAGATTGTAAAGACTACAATGAATACCTAACTTTTCAATGTCCAAGCATCAAAAACATTCAGAAAAACATGACTTTACTGTGGAATACACATTCTTCTTCTCAACACATGAATCATTCTGAAGAATAGACCACATGTTAGGCCAAAAAAACAAGCCTAAAAAATTCAGACAATTGAAGTGACATCAAGTATCTTCTCTGACCATCATGGACTAAAACTAAAAATCAATAAAAAGAGAAATTTTGGAAGCTATGCAAACATATAAATTTTAAAATATGCTCCTGAATGACCAGTGGGTCAATGGAGGAATTAAGAAGGAAAATGAAAAATTGTTTGTAACAACTGATAATGGAAACACGACATACCAAAACCTGTGGGCTATACTAAAAGAAAACTAAAGGGAAAGTAGGTAACAAGTGCTGACATCAGAAAAGTAGAAAAATTTCAAATAGACAACCTTGTCATACGTTTTAAAGAAATAGGAAAGCAAGAGCAAACCAAATCCAAAATTAGTAGAAGAAAAGGAATAATAAAGACCAGAACAAAAATAAGTGAAATTGAAATAAAAAAGCAATACAAATATCAACAAAACAAAAGCTTAGTTTTTTGAAAACATAAACAAAATTGGCAAACGTTTAGCTAGACTGGAAAAAAAGAAGATTCCAATGAATAAAATCAGAAATGAAAAAGAATAATTACAACTGACACCACAGAAATTCAAAAAATCATTAGAGAGTACTATGAGCAACTATATTCCAATAAATTTGAAAATCTAGAGGAGACAGATAAATTCCTAATCACATACTACCTACTAAGATTGAACCAGGAAGTAACTCAAAAACCTGAATAGACCAATAGCAAGTAATTACCTCAAAGCTATCATAAAAATTCTCCCAGCAAAGAAAAGCCCAGGACCTGATGACTTATCTGCTAAATGTTACCAAACATTTAAAAAAGGACTAATACCAATCCTACTCCATACATATTCTATGAGGTCAATACTATCCTGATACCAAAACCAGACAAAGGCACATCAACAAAACAAAACAAAGCAAAACTACAGGCCAATATTCCTTAGGATAATTCATGCTTAAATTCTCAATGAAATACTAACAAACTGAATTCAACAAAACATGAAAAATATTATTCATCATGACCAAGTGGGATTTATTTGTGAGATGCAAAGACAATTTAACACATGAAGACTAGTCAATGTGATACATTATATCAACAAAATGAAGGATAAAAACACACATGATTATTTTAATTGATGCTGAAAAAGCATTTGATAAAATTCAACATCCCTTCATGATTAAAAAAAAAAAACTTAAAAAACTGGGGATAGAAAAAACACGCTGCAACATAATAAAAGTCATATGTGACAGTCCCACAGTTAGTATCATACTGAATGGGGAAAATCTGAAAGTCTTTCCTCTAAGGTCTGAAACATGACAAGGATGCACACTGTCATCACTGTTATTCAAAACAGTCCTGGAGGTCCTACTTAGAGCAATCAGACAAGAGAAAGATATAAAGGGCATCCAAATTGGAAAGGAGGAAGTCCAGTTATCCTCGATAGCAGATAAGGTCTTATATTTAGAAAAACCTAAAAACCCCACCAAAAAACTATCAGAAATGATAAATTCAGTAAAGTTGCAGCATACAAAATTAATATACAAAAATCAGTAGCATTTCTATATACCAAGAGTGAACAATTTGAAAAATAAAAAGAGTAATCTCATTTACAATAGCTACAAAAAATTAAATACATAAGAATTAACCAAAGAAGTAAAAAATGTCTATAATAAAAACTGTAAAACAGTTATTAAAGAAATTAAAGAGGACACCAGAAAATGGAAAATATTTCATGCTCATGAACTGGAAGAATTAATATTGTTAAAATATCCATACTACCAAAAGCAATCTACAGATTCAATGCAATCCCTATGAGAATATAAATGACATACTTCACAGGAATAGAAAAAAAAATCCTAAAATTTATGTGAAACCACAAAAGGCCCAGAATAGCCAAAGCTATCCTAAGCAAAAAGAATAAAACCAGAGGAATTATATTACCTGACTTCAAATCATCGTACAGAGCTATAGTAACCAAAACACCATGGTTCTGGCATAAAAAGATACACATACATCAATGGAACAAAATAGAGAACTCAGAAGCAAATCCACTCACTTACAGTGTGGACACCTACATTTTTACAAAGATGCCAAGAAGATGCACTGGGGAAGGGACAGTCTCTTCAATAAGAGACTGGGGAAATGGAATATCCTTGGTGCTGGGGAAATGGAATATCCTTGGCAAAGGAATGAAACTAGACCCTTTTCTCTAATCATATTTAAAAATCAAATCAAATAGCTTAAATCTAAAACCCCAAACTATGAAACGACTACAAGAAAACATTGGGAAAAATCTCCAGGATATTAGATTTGCTAAAAATTTCTTAAGCAATACCCACAAGCACAGACAACTAAAGCAAACATGAACAAATGGGATCACATACATCAAGTTAAAAACCTTCTGCACAGCAAAGGATACAATCAAAACAGTGAAGAGACAACTCACAGAATGGGAGAAAACATTTGAAAACTATCTACCTGACAAGAGATTAACAACTAGAATATATAAGGAGCTCAAACAACTCAGTAGGAAAAACATTTAATAATCTGATTTTTAAAAATGGCCAAAATATTTGAATAGACATTGCTCAAAAGAGGACATACAAATGACAAAGAGGCATATGAAAACTTACTCAACATTATTGATCACAAGAAACATGCAAATAAAAACTATAATGGGATATCATCTCACCCCAGTTAAAAATGGCTTATATCCAAAAGACAGGAAACAACAAATGCTGGGTGAGGATGTGGAGAGAAAGCAACCCTCTTATACTGTTGTTGGGAATGTGAATGAGTACAACCACTATGGAGAACTATTTGGAGGTTTCTCAAAAAAACTAAAAATAGAGCCAACATAGGATCCAGCAACCCCACTCCTAGGTATACACTGAAAATAAAAGAAATCAGGATATTGAGATATCTTCACTCTCATGTTTACTGTAGCACTATTCACAATAGCTAAGAATTAAAAGAAACATAAGTGTTTATCAACAGATGAATGGATACAGATAATGTGGTACATATACTCTATAGAGCACTATTTAGCCACACAAAAAACATGAAATCCCTTCATTTACGACAATGTGAATGGAACTGGAGAACATTATGTTAAATGAAATAAGCCAGACACAGAAAGACAAACTTCACATGTTCTCACTCATTTGTTGCAGCTACAAATTAAAACAATTGAACTCATGGAGATAGAGAGTATCATTACTGAAGGCTGGGAAAGGTAGTGGGGGGTGAAGAAAGTGGAGATGGTTAATGTATAAAAATATAGTTAGAGAACATGAATAACAGCTACCATTTGATATCACAACAGGGTAATTACAGTCAACAATAATTTATTATACATTAAAAAATAACTAAAAGGGTATACTTAGAATGTTTGTAACACATTGAAATGATAAATGCTTGAGGTGGTGGATACTCTATTTACCCTGATGTGATTATTCTGCATTGTATGCCTGTATCAAAATATCTCATGTGCCCCATAAATATATGCACCTACAAAATATATGTACCCACATAAATTGAAAATTTTAAAAATCACCAGTAAACCTCTAAAAATAATAATTTCAGTTCTCTTGTCATCTTTACATATTATTTTTAGAAAATGTTTATGTATATGCATGGCTTTTAACAGAGACATTGAAAAATTTTTTCTGTACTAGGCTAAATAGTGGTCCCTAATGATGTTCAGTTTATAATCACTGGAATCTACATATATTAATTTATATGGTTGACTCTTTGCAGCTAATTAAGTTAAGGACTTAGATGGGAAAATTATTCTAAAGTATCTTAGAGGACCTTAAGAGCAATCATAAATGTCCTTATAAGAAGAAAGCAGAAGGAAACTTAACAATTGCTAGAAGAAAAGTCAAGATAACCACTGAGACAGAAATTGGAGTGATAATACTACTACAAGCCAAGAAATGCCAGCAGCCATCAGACTTTGAAAGAAACAAATAATTAATTTTTCCCTATAGCCTCTGGAGATTGTAGCCCTGCAACACATGACTTTAAACCAATGAAGATGATTTCTGATTTCTAGCCTCCAGAACAGTAAGAGAATAAATTTGTGTTATTTTAAACCACCTAGTTTGTCACAACTTGTACAGCAGCAATAGGAAAGAATAAAAATTCACATACCACTGAATGGATTATTTATATTGTATATGATGTTCAGCATATTTGCAGAATTTGCATTAATCACCACCACCAATATATACACATATAATTTTTAGAGCAGTTTTAGGTTCACAGCAAAATTGAGTGGAAGGCACAAAGATTTCCCATATATTCCATGCCCTTATATACAAACAGCCTCCCATCCTATCAAAATTCTTTACCATAATAGTACGTTCATTACCATTGATGAACCTACATTGACATATTATTATCACCCAAATTTCTTACTTTTTATGGTTATATTTCTATGAATTTGGACAAATTTATAATGGCATATTCACCATTATAGTATCAGACAGAGTATTTTCCCTGCCCTAAATGTCCTCTGTGCTCAGCCTGTTCACCCCTCCCTCTGCACTAATCCCTGAAAACCACTGATCCTTTTACTGTCTCCATAATGTTCCCCTTTTCAGGGTGTCATACAGTTGAAATAGTACATAGGGTATGTCTCTTTTTCAGATTGTCTACTTTCATTAGTAATATGCATATAAGCCTTCTGTATATCTTTTTATTGTTTAATAGCTCACTTCTTTTTAGCACTGAATAACATTCCATTGTGTGAATTCACTTAAAAAAAAGGACATATTATTGTCCTCAAAGTTTGGGCAACTATGAGTCAAGCTACAGTCAATGTCTATGTGCAGGTTTTGTGTGGCTATAAGTTTTCAGTTTCTTTAAGTAGATACCAAGCAAGGAGCACAATTGCTGGAACAAATGTTGATTATGCTTAGTTTTGTAAGAAACTGTCAAACTATCTTGCGAAGTTGTTGTACCATTTTGCATTCCTACTAACAATGAAGGAGATTTTCTTTTGCTCCAAAAGCCCACCAGCATTTGGTGTTGTCAGTATTCTTTTTTTTTAATTCCATTTATTTATTTTATTGCATTTTAGGTTTTGGGGTACATGTGAAGAACATGCAAGATTGTTGCATAGGTACACACGTGGCAGTGTGATTTGCTGCCTTCTTCTCCCTCACCTACATCTGGCATCTCTCCCCTTGCTATCTCTCCCCAGCTCCCTGATTTTGTCCATTCTAATAAGTGTAGTGGCATCTCATTGTTAATTTGTAGTTCTCTAATAACATGTGAGCATCTTTTAATATGCTTGTTTGCCTTCTGTATATCTTCTTTGATAAAATGTCTGCTCATGTATTTGCCTATTTTTTAAATCAGGTTGTTCATTTTCATGTTGTTAAGATTTAAGAATTTTTTGTATATTTTGGATAATTGTCCCTCACCTGTTATGTATTTTGCATATAATGTCCAACAATCTGTGGCTTGTCTTCTTTTTCTTTGGCAGTGTTATTCGCAGAGCAAAAGTTTTTAATTTAATAAAATCTAGTTTGTCGATTTTTTCTTTTATGGATCGTGACTTTGGGTCTACATCTAAAAAGCCGTCATACCTGAGGTCATTTAGGATTTCTCCATCTTTATCTTCTAGGAATTTTGTAGTATTATATTTTACATTTAGGACAATGATCTATTTTGAGTTAATTTTTTGTGAAGGGTTTAAAGTCTGTGTCTAGATTCACTTTTTTGTATGTGGGCAATCCCACTTCTTTGGATGTATTCAAAGAAAATTGAGTTAACATATGAAAGAGATAATCTGCACTCCCATGTTCATTGCAGCATTATTCACAATAGCCAAGATGTAAAGACAACTTATATGTCCTTCAATGAATAAATTGGGTAAAGATGATGTGAGATATATATATATTCACACACACACGTATATTTGTGTGTGTATATATATATTATTACCTCCTTTTAAATGAGTAAAGACAATGTGAGATATATATATATATATATATATATATACACACACACACACACACACACATACACACACACACACACACACACACACACACACACACACACTATTATCTCCTCTTCATAGGAAAGGCAACAGGGTTTAAGGAAGTTAAGAGACTTGCTGAAAGCAACAAATCTAGTAAGAAGCAGAGCTCAAATGCAAACTAAGGTGATTTATACCCACAAACTCATGCTTTCAATCAACATGCTGTGCTGATACATGCAACAACTTGAATGGATCTACACAAAATTATGTTGAGTGAAAATTAAGTCAATCTCAAAGGTTTACATACTGCATGATTCTGTTCATATAACACTTTTGAAATCACAAAATTATAAACATGGAGAACAGATTAGTTGATGCTTGAGGTTAAGGAAAAGGGTTAGGGAGAGATGAGTGTGGTTATAAAATGAAAACATATGGAATTATTATCCTGGTTATGAAATTGATCTTTGTCTTGATTTTGGTGGTAGAAACATAAACCAACAAATGTGATAAAATTGTATAGAAACAGACACACATAAATGAGTATAAGTAAAATAAGATATCTGCATATGGCTGTTGGATTGTATAAATGAAAATATTCTGGTTGTGATATTATACTATAGTTTTCCAAGCTCTTACTATGGAAAGGACATAAAGAATACATGGAATTTTTCTGTAAAATTTCATAAAACTACATGTGAAACTGCAATTATCTCTATAATAAATTGAAAAATGTAAATAAAGAAATGGATATAAAAAATACTTAAATCAAACTTCTAGAGAAAAAAGTACCATGTCTCAGAGCAAAAGTATATGGCAGATAATACATAGCAAAATAAAAGATTAGGAGTTGAAGACATACTAATAGAAATTATCCCCCCAAATTTCCAAAGATAAAGAGTATATAAACCGATTAAAAAATATGTGATTATAAACCCATAGATTCAAAACTTCAAAGGACAGAAAATACATCTGATTAGATTCACTCAAAGAGGAGAATACATAAAAATATTAGAAAAGATAATGACTAAAATTTTGAGGAATGGATAAAACCTATAAACCTACAGATCCAAGCAGCTTAATGCTTCTCAAGAAGAGTCACAAAAAAACTACACCAAAGCATAAAGCTACATTATAATCAAATTGTTTAAATCAGTGAATGATGAGAAAATCTTAAAAGCAGCACAAGAAAAAACACACAGTATGTTCAGAGGAACAAAGACAATGCCAAAGTCAGATTTAGTTTCAGAAAACATTAAAGTGAGAAGACATAGAAATAACATTGTAAAGGTCCTAAATGGAAAAATTGCCAACTAAGTAACGTATACCTGGCAAAAGTATTGTTCGAACATGAAGGGAAATAAAGACTTTTCAGAAATATGAAAGCTGAAAAATTATAACTAACAAACCTACACTATGAGAAATGTTATAGTAACTCCTCTAGCCTGCAGAAAAATGACACTAGATGGATATATGGACCTACATAAAGGATTAAACCATAATAGAAATGATAATTACATGAACAAATGATTTTTTATTGTTTATTACATTATTGAATATTTAAACAAACACAATAAAAATGAACTGTGGAGAATCTCTTGCAGAAGAGTGGTGGGGGAATCTCTGTGAACCGTCTCCCCAGTGAAACAACTGTAATTGTTGAAAAAAATGAAATACAAAAAAAAAAAAAAAAAGCTGCAGAAATTTTCCTAAGGGCATATAGCAAACGGAGAAACATTTATTAAAAGAAATCTACTAAACCTCAGTAACAAGTGTAAGAATCTATGATGCTTGAACCATTCCCCTTGGAGCTCAGTGTGATGGGAACTCTACTATAGGCAGGTGTTAATAAGAAGATCAAGCTCCCTCCCTTCTTCTTTCCAATCTAGCATGATGATTTCTCCCCAGGAAAAGTAGGATACTGACAATTCTCATCTTCCCAGATCCATATAGCTGAAGCTCATTTTCAGGAAAGAATAGGTGAGAGATATGGGGCTCCCTTCCTCCCCCAACCCTCACTCTTATGATAGAAACTCATTCTGTTCTCAGCAAGGTAAGAATACTGGACTTCAGTTATTTCTGCCAAAGATTGCTCATAGAACAAAAACTTTATGCTGGGAGAGGCTATACGACAAGACCAAGGGCTACCATCTCCATATATTTCCCTACTTGTAGAGTGAAGGAATAACTCTCAGAGAAGTTGGTCACTGTTCCTGACTCTGGCTTTGAGCATTGGAACAGCGATTTTGCCAGAGAAAAAGGCAGGCCATAAGAGCAGACACCTCCATTCAAACAACCCTATCAAAAAGTGGACAAAGGATATGAACAGATACTTTTCAAAAGAAGACATTCATGCAGCCAACAAACATATGAAAAAAAGCTCATCATCACTGGTCACTAGAGAAATGCAAATCAAAATCATAATCAGATACCATCTCACACCAGTTGGAATGATGATCATCAAAAAGTCAGGAGACAACAGATGCTGGAGAGGATGTGGACAATTAGGAACACTTTTACACTGTTGGTGGGAGTGTAAATTAGTTCAAATATTGTGGAAGACAATGTGGTGATTCCTCAAGGATCTAGAACTAGAAATACCATTTGACCCAGCAATCCCATTACTGGGTATATACCTGAAATATTATAAATCATTCTATTACAAAGACACATGCACACATATGTTCATTGCAGCACTGTTTACAACAGCAAAGACTTGGAACCAACCCAAATGCCCATCAATGATAGATTGACTAAAGAAAATGTGGCCTATATACACCATGGAATACTATGTAGCCACAAAAAAAAATGAGTTCATGTGTTTTTCAGGGACATGGTTGAAGCTGGAAACCATCATTCTCAGCAAACTGACACAAGAACAGAAAATCAAACACCACATGTTCTCACTTATAAGTGGCTGTTGAACAATGAGAACACATGGACACAGGAAGGGAAACATCACACACCAGGGCCTGTCAGGGGGTGGGGGGCTAGGGGAGGGATAGCAGGGGGTAAGGTGGATTGGGGAGGGATAGCATTAGGAGAAATACCTAATGTAGATGGCAGGGTGAGGGATGCAGCAAACCACCATGACATGGGTATACCTATGTAACAAACCTGCATGTCCTGCACTTGTACCCCAGAACTTAAAGTATAATAATTTTTTATTTTTATTGATGTAGATGTCTTTCCATTAGTTCTACTTGGATTTATTGTACTCAGAATGTGTAGATTAAAGTTTTCCATCACATTTGGGAAATTTTTAGCAATTATTTCTTTTAATATTTTCTGCTACTTTCTCTTCTTCTCTCTTGTAGACACTCCCATTATGCATATGTTGGTGCCCTTAATAGTGTCCGGCATTTCTCAGAGGCTCTGGGAGGTGTCTGAGCAGACACTTCATGGATATTTCTTTTTTATTTTATTTTATTTTATTTATTTATTTATTTATTTTTCCCCATTTATATATTTTATTGCATTTTAGCTTTTGGGGTACATGTGAAGAACATGCAAAATTGTTGCATAGGTACACACGTGGCAGTGTGATTTGCTGCCTTCCTCCCCATCACCTACATCTGGCATTTCTCCCCTTGCTATCTCTCCCCAACTCCCCACCCCCCACCGTCCCTCCCCTATTTCCCCCCCAACTGACCCCAGTGTGTAGTGTTCCCCTCCCTGTGTCCATGTGTTCTCATTGTTCAACACCCGCCTATGAGTGAGAATATGCGGTGTTTGATCTTCTGCTCTTCTGTCAGTTTGCTGAGAATGATGGCTTCCAGGTTCATCCATGTCCCTGCAAAGGACCCAAACTCATCGTTTTTGATGGCTGCATAATATTCCATGGTGTATATGTGCCACATTTTCCCTATCCAGTCTACTGTCGATGGGCATTTGGGGTTGGTTCCAGGTCTTTGCTATTGTAAACAGTGCTGCAATGAACATTCGTGTGCACATGTCCTTATAGTAGAACGATTTGTAATCCTTTGTATATATACCCAGTAATGGGATTGCTGGGTCAAATGGAATTTCTATTTCTAGGTCCTTGAGGAATCGCCACACTGTCTTCCACAATGGTTGAACTAATTTACACTCCCACCAACTGTGCAAAAGTGTTCCTATTTATCCACATCCTCTCCAGCATCTGTTGCCTCCACATTTTTTAATGATTGCCATTCTAACTGGCGTGAGATGGTATCTCAATGTTGTTTTGATTTGCATTTCTCTGATGCCCAGTGATGATGAGCATTTTTTCATATGTTTGTTGGCCTCATGTATGTCTTCTTTTGTAAAGTGTCTGTTCATATCCTTTTCCCACTTTTGAATGGGCTTGTTAGTTTTTTCTTGTAAATCTGTTTTAGTTCTTTGTAAATTCTGGATATCAGCCCTTTGTCAGATGGGTAAACTGCAAAAATTTTTTCCCATTCTGTTGGTTGCCGATTCACGCTAATGACTGTTTCTTTTGCCGTGCAGAAGCTGTGGAGTTTGATTAGGTCCCATTTGTCTATTTTGGCTTTTGTTGTCAATGCTTTTGGTGTTTTGGTGATGAAGTCCTTGCCTACACCTATGTCCTGAATGGTTTTGCCTAGATTTTCTTCTAGGGTTTTTATGGTGTTAGATCTTAGGTTACCTCATGGATATTTCTAAGGAGACTGATTTTATTTGAAACAGAGCATGAGAAATTCAAGCCTACGTATCAGCAAAAGAGATTTTCATGGTAGGCAAGTAAGAGGACTTCAGCAGCTCCATGATAGCCACAAATGAAATGTTAGTCTAGCTGGTAATGTATGAAACAGAACCAGTGCAAGAGTCATCTAAGAAGTGCTCTTGTGTGTTTAGATCAAGCCACAAAAACTGACATCAAAGACTACCACTGCAAAGAGACCTGATTTTATTTTGATCAGACTATGAAGCCATGAATGACCCAGGGAATTGTTTTAAAATAATAAAGCAATCAGCCAGTAGTCAGTGGAGGCTAGTATCTGAGTGTAATATAAATAGAGGTGGACTAACAGAAGATTAACAGGGAATTCAGGGAAATGGTGAAACAGAGACCAGTTACAACCAAGACTCTGTTTATACCCTAACACCTGTGTTCAGATGAGTGAAAACAGAAGTTATACACTTAGGGGGAAATAGACTTCATTAACATTGTCTATCTATATTGCTAAACAAATAAGAAACAAGTGAAACTGAAAAAAAAAATAAGACAAAATAACAATAAGCCTCATGTTGGTGGAGTAAGCAGCAAAAAAAGATGGGGAATCAGTATCCAAAGTTGCTAAAATATACTATCTAAATGTCCGGTTTTCAATAACCGTAACAACAAATGAGACATAAAAAGAAACAGGTGAATATGACCTCTACACTGGACAAAAATAAAAACAGGTAATAGAACATGACTTTTAGGAACTCAGACGGTGAACTTAGCAAAGTCTTCAAGGCTGCTATTTATCAATATGTTCCAAGAACTAAATGAGATCATGCTTAAAAAATTAAAGGAAGGCATTATGACAATGCTTCATCAAGTAGAGGACTCCAATATGAAGATAACAATTACTAAAACAAGCCTAGTGGAAATTCTGGAGTTGAACACCTGAAGTTGAAAAATACAATAACTGAGATGAAAAATTATCTACATGGACTCAGCAGAAGATTTGAGTTGTCAGAAGAAAAAAATAGTGGACCTCAGGGTAGCTCAATAGAGATTATGCAATATGAGGAACAAAGAGAGAAAAAAAAAATGAACAGAGCCTCTGAGAAATGCCGAACACTATTAAGGGCACTAACATATGCATAATGGGAGTGGCTACAAGGGAGAAGAAGAGAAAGTAGCAGAATGTATTCAAAGAAATAATTGCTAAAAATTTCCCTAATTTGATGGAAAACTTTAAACTACACATTCGAAGAGTGCAATAAAGCCAAGTGGAACTAATGGAGAGACATCTACATCAAGAGGTAAAATAGTCAAAATGCTAAAGCAAAGTACAAAACCAGCAAGAGAAAAATTATTTATGATATACAAGGGAATCCTAATAAGATTAACAGCTGATTTCTCATTAACAAAACAAGAAAACCAGGGGATGATATATTAAAATTGCAGAAAGAAAAAAAAGGCAAATAAAAACATAACTAACCAAACTGTTTTTCTTTTTTTTTTTTTTTTTTTTTTGAGATGGAGTCTTGCTCTGTCACCAGGCTGGAGTGCAGTGGCAAAATCTCAGCTCACTGTAACCTCCGCCTCCTTGGTTAAAGCGATTCTTCCACCTCAGCCTCCCGACTAGCTGGAACCACAGGTGTGTACCACCATGCTTGGCTAATTTTTTTGTATTTTTAGTAGAGATGGGGTTTCACCACGTTGGCCAGGATGGTCTTGAACTCTTGACCTCGTGATCTTCCCACCTTGGCCTCCCAAAGTGCTGGGCCAAACTATTTTTCAAAAATGACAGCACATTAAAGACGTTAGTAGGTAACAAAATATAAAATAATTTTATGAAAGCTGACCTACCTTACTATAAATACTCTAGGAAGTTCTCTAGGCTGAGACCAATTGAAACAAGACAAAATTAGAGCCCCCACACACAAAAAGACAAAGACTACCAGTAATGTTAATTATTAGGTCAATATGAAAGATAGTTTAATTATATATTCCTTCTCCTTTTATCTCTTAACTTATTTTAAAATAGATGCATACAACAATATGTGCATAATTGCATTTTGGGCTTATATATATATAGAAACATGTTTGACGATGGCACAAAGAGAGAAACAGAAAATTCAGAAAGAACAGTTCATATATCTCACTACCAAATTTATAGTAATTACTATAGCAACTAGGCAGAATACCAAAAAGAATATATAAGACTTACACAGCACTGCAAAACAACTATAGTTAAAGGCATCTATAGAACATTCCCCACAAGAGCAGGATACTCATTCTTCTCAAGTGCACATGAAACATTATCCAGACAAGACCATATGATATCTAATAAATAAAGCACCTCAATGCATTTAAAAGAATTGGAATAACACAAATATGTGTCTGATTACAATATAATGAAATTAGAAATAGAAAAAAAATTTTATTACAAATATGAGGAACTTAAACAGCACACTCCTAAATAACCAATGTGTCAAAGAAAAAATAACAAGGAAAATTAGAAAATACTTTGTGATAAATGAAAAAATATCAAAACTCTGGGATACTACAAAAGCCATGTTTATAGCGAAATTTACAGCAATAAATCCTATATTAAAGAAAAAAGCAGCTCAAATCCATAACCTAACCTTCCATCTTCAGAAACTAAAAAATGAGAAACAAACAAAACCTAAAGTAAGCAGAAAAAAGACTAAGGACAGATAAGAAATAAACAAAACAAAGAATAGAAAAACAATAGAAAAATCAACAAAAACAAAAGTTTTTTCCTTGGAAATGACAAAGATTTAGGGAATCTTACTGAGAAAAGATGAGAGAAGACTCAAAGTACTAAAATCAAGAATTTTAAAAAGGACATGACTACTGACTATTCCCCCCCACCAATATATATATATATATATGTATATATATACACACACACACACATATATATATATGTATATATATATAAAATAATACTAAGCCAGCAATTTATATGAAATGGACAAAATCCATAGGAATAAACAAACTGCCAAACTGACTTAAGAAGAAATAAAAAATCTGAATAGACTAATAAAGGGAAAAAAAGAGATTGAATTAGTAATCTTAAAACTTTTCACTAATAAAATCTTATACCTATATGGCTTTACCGGTGAATTTTAACTATTTTTCATTAATACTTATTACTCACAACCCCTTCCAAAAATAGAAGTGAAAAAATTGCAACTCATTTCATTAATCCAGTATTATTCATCAATCAAAACCAGAAAAACACAAGAAAACAACAGACTAATATCCCTTGTGAATATAGACACAGTATTCTTCAACAAAAGACTAGCAGACCAAATTGAGCAGCATTACAATTGTTATACTCAATGACTAAGTGGGATTTATCCAAGGAATATATGGATGGTCCCACACACAAAAACCAGTCAATGATTGATTGATATTGACCATAAAAATAAAGGACAAAAATCACACAATCATCCTAACAGATGCATTAAAAAGCATTTCACAATACAACAGTGCTTTATAACAAAAATCTCTCAATAAACTAGGAATAGAAGGGAACTTCCTCATTCTGATAAAGTGCATCTAGAAAAACCCACAACTAGCACCATATCTACCGGTGAATAACTGAAATTTTTCCCCTAAGATCACAAAGAAGATGAGATTTGCACTCGACATTTGTTTCCAATATTGTTCTAGATATTCTAGCAAGTAGCATTAAACAAGAAAACAAAATGAAAGGACTCCAGATAGAAAAAAAAGTAAAACTATCTCTATTTGCAGATCATATACTCTTGTATGTTAAAAATCCTAATTAATCACAATCCTTATTATTAGAACTAATAAATGAGTTCAGAAAGATAAAATAATATGGCATTAATATACAAAAATCAAATTTATTTTTATACACCAGAAATGAAAATTCAAAATGAAATTAAGAAAACAATTTACAATAGCATCAAAAAGAACAAAATACTTATGAATAAATTTAGCAAAATAAATGCAAAATTAGTATTCTGTTAATCATAAGACATTGTAGAAAGAAATTAAAGAAGATGTAAAGAAATGGAAACACATCTAATAGTCATTAATTAGAAGTCTTAACATTGTTAAAATGCATTATTTTCTAAATTGCTTTACAATGCCAATGCTACCTCTTTCAAAATCCCAGTTGCCGTTTTTTCCCTTAAATTGACAATGCAACTGTCCCAGAATAATAAAAACAATTTTTTAGAAGAACTAAATTGGAGGATACTTCCTGATTTCAAAACTTACTACAAAGCTAAAATAACAAAGACAAAGTGATACTGGCTTAAGAATCTACATATAGATTAATGTAATAATATATTAGTGCAGAAATGAGCTCATATTTATAGCCAATTTATTTTCAACAAGAATGCCAAGACAATTCAATGGAAGAATGAATAAGGTTTTCAACAGATGCTGTTTGACAATTGGATATCCAAATGCAAAATAATGAAGTCGAAACCATCTTAAACAACTTGCCCAAAGGGTAACTCAAAATGGTTAATATATCCAAATGTAGGAGCTAAAATTTTAAAATTCTTATAAGTAGAGTAGTACATCTTCTTGGCCTTGTTTATGCAAAGGCTTCATAGATATAAAAACAAAAGCACAAGTGACAAAAGAAAACAATGGATTTTTAGACTTTTTCAAAATTAAAACATGTTGTGTTGCTAACAATAATATCAAGAAACTTAAAAATGATCCAGAAATTGGAAAAATATTTGCAAATCATATATATGATATAGGACTTATATCCAGAAGAAAAAAAAAACAAAACATAAAGAGCTGTTAGTATTCAACAAGTAAAAGAAAAAAAAAAAATAAAGGCTGGGTATGGTGGCTAATTCCTGTAATCCTAGCACTTTGAGAGGCCAAGGCAGGTGGATCACGAGGTCAGGAGATCAAGACCATCCTAGCCAACATGGTGAAACCCTATCTCTACTAAAAAAAACTACAAAAAAAAAAAAAAAAAAAAAAAAACTTAGCTTGGTGTGGTGGCATGTGCCTGTAATCCCAGCTACTCAGGAGGCTGAAGCACAAGAATTGCTTGAAACTAGGAGGCAGAGGTTGCAGTGAGCCACGATCCTGCCACTGGACTCCAGCCTACTGGTGACAGAGCAAGACTGTCTCAAAAACAAAAACAAAAACAAAAACAAAATAAACCAAATAAACCCCACAATTTTATAAATGGGCAAAGGGTCTGAGTAAATATTTTTCAATTTAAGGTATACTAATGGTCAATAAACACATTAAAAATATTCAACATCAGTAAGCATTAGGAAAGTGCAAGCCAAAGTCATAATGAAATACCACTTCACACTCACTAGAATTTTTTTTTCAAGAGGCAATAACAAGTTTTGTATACTATGTGGAGAAATGGAAATCCTCATGCACTGCTAGTGGGAATGCAAATGTTGTACTCTCTTTAAAAGCAGTATTCCCAATCTTGAAAATGTTAAACACAGAATTATCATATTCAACTCCTAGATACATACCACAGAGAAATAAAAATACATGTTCACACAATAAATTGTATATGAATGTCCATAGAAGCTTTATCACAATAGCTAAAAAGTACAACAAAAATGTTCATTAATAGATGAATAGACAAACAAAATGTGGAATATCCACACTGCAAAGTAGTATGAAATATTGGGTTTTGTTACTGATTTCTGACACAGAACTCTTAAATCTGTTGGAATTTTCTGGATTATAATAGCATGTTTTGTTCCAATGAAGTGACTCTTGGTGGACTTCGGAATAGGGGCTGGTCAATAGGATGACCAAATCATGATTAGAAATTGGTAACTTTCAGCTCCCTCTTCCATTCTCTGAGATGAAGAGAGGATCCGGTGATTGAGTTAATAATCCATCATACCTACTTGATGAAACTTCCATAAAAAAGGGTTTGGAGAGCTTCTAGGTTAGTGATCACATCCAAGTACTAGGAGGAGGCTCCTCCCATCTCTACAGGGACAGAAGCTTTTTCATTTGGCATTAGAGAAGTAGAATTTTTTAATTGCCCTGGCTTGTGAAAAGAAGGGGTTTGAGAAGAAAAAGGATGAAAACGTGGGAGATGAGAAAGCTTCGATCCCTGGATTGCTACTTAGTCACCCATGGTATGAAACTACAGCTGTGTTGCCATTAGATACCAGAGGTAAATGTTACCAGTGGAATTTATAAATGGTGGTATACCCAGCTCCTAAGGAGTTGGTTCATTGGATACAAAAAAAAATGCAAAATAAAAAGCCTGCTAAATATATGATCCCTTGGTTATAGATACCTGTAATAAGTAAAGGGAACAAATGTTCTAGCTTAGACCTTGATGCTAGATTAAGCTCATTTTGGACAGGTTGGAGATTTAGTCACTAGCCTCAAAGCCACACTCAAAGGTAAAAATCATGCCAGGAAAACAGAGTCTATCTTTAAAGCCCTTGTTACCAAGAAGCTAGTGAATATTGGGAGAGGACAAAACCAAGAAACTACTGAAGCCAGGAGGTATAGTGTGAAGGAGTTGTCTCATTTAATAGACTGGTATCCTCAGCTCCCTGAAGAACCTTTACTAAAAATTGATTGTGAGAGGGACTAATTTGGGGGCAATATTTTGGCTTTGTATGCTACAGAATAGAAGAGCATGTCTGGTATAATACAGGACCTGTAGCTCACTATGAATAAACAACCACAGGTGGCTGTACATGATGAATAAAATGGTCACTGTTGGGGTTAAAACAAAGGTTTTAATATGAACCACCAAAGGATGGCCAGGTCAAAGGGATCTCCTAGTGGTCCCCCAACATTAAAGGGTTCCAAATTTAAGTTTGCTCTATTTAGCCTAGTTTGAAGAAATGTTTAAAAGAGAGCACAGATTACGGTGAGAAACCTGATCAGCCATGGCTTGGGCAGTGGTTAGGCAGACTAACTATGATAAGGATTGCAAAACAGCCAGGGTTTTTTGGCTTAATCCTGTGCTGGGGACCCAAAGCCTTTGCATAAGAGTGATTAAAGTGGTCATGGGGTGAAGAAGTTCTTGAGACAACTTAATACCAAGAATCCCATGCACTGTGGTACCAGTGGTAAAGCACTGATGCAGGCTACAATTTTTATTTCAACATTGGGAACAGGTGGTTTTTGGTTACATGTATAAGTTCTTTAGTGGTTATTCCTGAGATATTGATGTACCCATCACCTGAGCAGTATATGCTGTCCCCAGTGTGTAGTGTTTTATCCCTTACCCCACTGTCACCCTTCCCCCTTGAGTACCTAGAGTCCATTATATTATTCTTATGCCTTTGCATCCTTATAGCTTAGCTCTCACTTATAAGTGAGAATATATAATATTTAGCTTTCCAATTCTGAGTTACTTCACTTAGATTAATGGTCTCTAACTCCATCCAGGTTGCTGCAAATGTCATTATTTTATTATTTTTCATGGCTGAGTAGTATTCTATTATACATATATATATATATACACACACACACACATGAGAGAGACATATATATATATATATATCACATTACATATATATATATATATATATACACACACACACCACATTTTCTTTATTCATTCATTGATTGATGGGCATTTAGGTTGGTTCCATGCTTTTGCAATTGTGAGTTGTGCTGCTATAAACATGTGTGTGCAAGTGTCTTTTTAATATAATGACTTATTTTCCTTTGGGTAGATACCCAGTAGTGATGTTGCTGGATCGAATGGTTGTTCTACTTTTAATTATTTAAAGAGTCTCCATATTGTTTTCCATAGTGGTTGTACTAGTTTACATTCAAAGCAGCAGTGTAAAAGTGTTCCCTTTTCACCACATTCATGCCAGCATGTGTTATTTTTTTGATTTTTTAATTATGGTCACTCCTGTAGGATTAAGGTGATATCTCATTGTGGTTTTAATTTGCACTTCCCTGATCATTAGTGATGTAGAACATTTTTTCGAGTTTTTTGGCAATTTTTGTATATTCTCTGAATTGTCTATTCATGTATTTTGTCCACTTTTTAATTTTTTTTTTCTCTTCTTGCTGGTTTGAGTTCCTTGTAGATTCTGGATATTAGTCCTTTGACAGATGTATAGTTTGCAAATAGTTTCTCCCACTCTGTGTGTTGTCTCTGATGATTATTTCTTTTTATTATTTCTTTTGCTGTGAAGAAACTTTTTAGTTTAACTAGGTCCCATTTATTTATTTTAGTTTTTGTTGCATTTACTTTTGGGTTCTTTGTCATGAACTCTTTACCTGAAACAATGTTGGGAAGGTTTTTTACTGTGGTTGCAGTTCTTCAATTTAAGTCTTTGATCCATCTTGAGCTGATTTTCTGTAAGGTGAGAGATGAAGATTCAGTTTTATTCTTTTACATGTGGCTTGCCAATTATCCCAGCATCATTTGTTGAAAAGGGTGTTCTTTCCCCACTTTATATTTTTGTATGCCTTGTTGACTGTAAGTCTTTGGCTTTATTTCTGGGTTTTCTATTATGCTCCATTGGTTTAAATGTCTCTTTTTATGCCAGTACCATCCTGTTTTTGGTAACTATGGCCTTGTAGTATAGCTTGAAGTTGGGTAATGTGATGCCTTCAAATTTGTTCTTTTTGCTTACTATTGCTTTGGCTATGCAGGCTCTTATTTGGTTCCATATGATTTTTAGAATTGTTTTTTCTAGTTTTGTGAAGGATGAAGATAGTATTTTGATGAGAATTGTGTTAAATTTTTAGATTGCTTTTGGCAGTATGGTCATTTTGATAATATTGATTCCACCCATCCATGAGCACAGGATGTGTTTCCATTTGTTTGTTTTATGTATGATTTCTTTCAGAAGTATTTTGTAGTTTTCCTTGTAGAGATCTTTCACCTCCTTGGTTAAGTATATTCATAATTATTTTATTTTATTTGTTTGCACAGGCTACAATTAAGTTGAGTGAATATAAAAATGTAAGGAATGATAGGATTATGAAAGTTGGAATGTATAAATAGGCTTTATGTAAAGAAGTGTATGTCCTTTACCTAAATGTTTTATACTAATGGATATCATGCTTGGCTTGAAACATTTTCCTCACCTAGTATTGTAAAATCAAAACCTTCTAATGAAGTACTAATGGCTACAGTTAAGAATGTAAGAATTGATAAAATTAAGGTGAAATGTTGTAGGATAATTGGTATGTTTGAATTGGCTTTACATGAAGTCATTGCATCTATTTTGCCTAATTGTATTATGAGGATGGACTTGGGAGTGTTTCTCTTACCAAGTATTGCAAAACAGAATACATGTAAATCTGCCCTTAAGACAATGTTAATTAGTCATACTAAATGGGAACCTGTAAGATTGCCCAAGCCCACAGACTGTAGAATAGAAGCTGGAGTGCTGGTAGGGACAAATTCACTGTGTTACAGCCCTGTGTGGAGTATAGGCTGAGGCTTATGGCAAAAGCCTGAGAGTACCTCACAGCAATGACTACTGGGACTTCCAGCTGAAAAATTTCCACTAGATAGCTAATTATTAGCTTTCTATTGGACATTAATTGAAACTGCCACTATGACTAAAGGACATAAAGTAATTCTAAAACCTGAAATCCTCATGATGTCTTAGGTAATGTCACTCTAATAAGAATGGCAGTGCCCAGAAGAGGTCCATAAGAAAATGGAAAAGTTTTATACAGGATTATGCTACCTAAGGAATGTGAGAGGAGCTAATCAAGGGCAGAGAGCCTCTTTTCCCCTAGGACTGACTCTCGAACTGTGTGAAGAAATATTGGATTATATCATCATTTACAAAATGCCATATAAACAGCTCTCAATTGATCAACAAACACAGCTGCTTGGTTTGTGGACAGCAATTTTAAGGTGATCAGACAAAAATCCTATTTAGAAGGCTACTATAATCAAAGAAAGTAAAAAATAATTAGGTCAGTAGGCTGAATTACATGCTGTTTTTCTAGCAGTGATGAAACAATTGAAAAGTGGTAAAACGTCCCTTTGTTTGGGTTTTTACTGATTCATAGGCAGTGGCCAATGGCATGGCCATCTGGTCAGGCATAAGGATAATGAAAACCTGGTCAATTTACTAAAGAGATACCCACAAGGGACACAGCTCTATGGATACTTGAAGGATGCATTAAAGTAGAACATGTCAACACCCATTAGAACTCCTTTCCATGTTCGGAAGGTGATCAGAATCAACAAGCAAATTTCCTAAGTAATTACTTAACATGGCCACCTAGGTCCATGAAAGTAGTGGACATGGGATACTACAGCAATACATAAATGGACTGAATCTAGGCATGTTCCTCTTGCACCTTCTGAAGCACAAAATACTAACAAGAACTATTCTGTCTGTCCGCAACAGAGAAAGAAACTGTGATGGCTATGTGGCAGATTCTCTTGAGAGAAGGCCCTGAACATAGCTGTCAAATGATATGAATGCTGGTAGCTCTGGGGGAGCTACAAATGAGACTTGACAGGAATAGACACTGGGTGGTTGGCTTTACCCCCATTTACTTGGAACCCATAAATAACCAAGTCATGGCAAGTTGTAGTAATGCCTTCCCTTGATAATATGAGCAAGGGTAGATTTTGTTGGAAACATAAATTGAATACCTCTGTAATTTTTACTGATTTGTTCTTTAATCAAGCTAAATTGTACCATGATCATACTGCAATTGGGAGATTGAGTTAAAGTGCCCTCGTAATGTAATACCTGAGGAAGAAATAGACCTAATTAGCCATCAGTTTATTTCTGTGCTAAATAGTTCTGCACAAGCTTATCACAAGGTACAAATAGCAGTAGGTGAAGGAGAAAAAAGAATAACCAAATTAATACAGAATATAGAAATATATGTAGTGCATTTATAGGGCGACAAATTAGTTGCTTATTTAAAGCAATTCCTATTCCACATGACCACAGACAGACAGACATAGATAGATGATAGATAGATATCTATTTCTGCCCTCAGATCTCTTAAAACTCTTATAATTTCCTAAGCAATAATGGTAATAGGAGCATCTTGTATTCTAATTAGGCAACTTTCGATGGGCTCCTGGATGGAGGTTGGTCACCAGAAAGATCAAGTCATTATTAGGTGCTTGAAACTTTCAACCCTACTTCTCATCTTACTGGGAGGGGAGAGGTGCTGGTGATTGAGTTAATAATCAGTCATGTCTACATGATAAAGTCTCCATAAAAATCCCTAAAGTATGGGCTTTGGAGAGCTTCTAGGCTGGCAAACACATCCACACACTGGGAGGGCGGCTCATTCCACTTCTACAGGGACATGCATTTATCATCTCACCTGACAATTTGATTTCTAGATATTTGCCCAGAGAAATAAAAATATATATCTTCACAAAGACTTTTTGACAAATATTTATAGAAGTATTATCTATGATAGCTTGAAAACTAGACAATTCAAATATTCATCAGTGGTTGAATGGCTAAATTACTATATCCACAAAATATGACTCATACATTTAAAAAACTAAGATACAAATACACATGACAACTGTATGAATTTAAAAACATTATGTTGAATAAAAAAGCTATATGCAAAGCACTACTTACTTTGTAATTTTATTTATAAGAAAATATAAAGTAGGCAAAACTAACATATAGTGATGAGAGGCAGATAAGTGGCTACGTTTGGCTGAGGGTGTTGGAGAGGAATGTGAATGATACTTTTGCTGTGATAGAAATGTTTTATACTTTAGTTGTGATGGTGATTACATAGGTGTTATTTTTTAAATTCCCTGAACTGTACCCTTAAAATAGGCATATTTATTTTTTGTATATTATTCCTAAATAAATTTTATTTGAAAAGTTAAAAAAAATTATGATCCACAAAGCTATAAATAAATGAAAATCAGAACAAAACAAAAGCCAGATATGGTACTTAGCCATAGAGACTAATGATAATTTTATATATCATAAACTATGACAGTTACCATGTATAAAAACTGCTATTAGCAGATATCATCAATGAGACTATAAAACAGGAAGACTGATTTACCCTGGGGCTTTAGAGATGACTTTGTCAGGAAGTGACATTTGTGACAAGATATGAATGATGAGCAGAGATTAACTATGTAAAGGGAGAATGATGATGTGCAGGGGAAGAATGTTACCCACTGCAAGAAGAGTATGTGTTAATTCCTGGTGGAAAGTCAAGTCAACCCTGACTGGGGCACAAAAAAAATTGGCTGGAATTTGGTTGAGATAAAGGTGAAGACATAGACGATAACTAGACCATGTAGAGTTTTACAGGATTTTAGTCTACTAGCCTAAGGCTACTGAAGGATTTTAAGTTGGAAATGTTTATGTGTACCATGATCACATCTGCATTTTAAAAATATTGTGTGTAATCCCAGCACTTTGGGAGGCCAAGGCAGGTGAATCACGAGGTCAAGAGATCAAGACCATCCTGGTCAACATGGTGAAACCCCGTCTCTACTAAAAATACAAAAAATCAGCTGGGCATGGTGGTGCGTGCCTGTAGTCCCAGTTACTCGGGAGGCTGAGGCAGGAGAATTGCCTGAACCCAGGAGGTGGAGGTTGCGGTGAGCCGAGATTGCGCCATTGCACTCCAGCCTGGGTAACAAGAGTGAAACTCCGTCTCAAAAAAAAAATATATATATATATATATATATATATTGTGCTGGCTGCTGGGTAGAGATTAATGAAATGGGGTTTTGGAGAATGGAAGTTGGGAAAATATTTATGTAGCTCTTGCTATAATTCTGTAAGGAAATGATGGTTAGATAATAAGCTGTTGTGGTAGAAGTGATTATGGAGAAAAGTGGTCAGCTTTTAGAACTATTTGGGATCATAAAATCAAAGGGACCTGGTGTTATACTGAATAAAAGGGGAAGGAGACTATGCTGAGAAGGTTACTTCCTACATTTCCTTTTTGTAGAACAGGACATATAATGATGGCATTCATTGAGATAAGAAACTCTGGAAAAAGATGCAATTTGGTGGAAAAAAAGTCACAAGTTTAGTCTTTGGTATGTTATGTTAAAGTGTCTCTTTTTGCCCATTTGGGCTGCCATAACAAAGTACCCAAACCAGAGTGACTTGTAAACAACAAACATCTATTTCTCACAGTTCTGAAGGCTAGGAAGTCCAAGATCAAGGCATTTTCAGAGTCAATGTCTGGTGAGGGCTGGTTTCCTGGCTCATACATGGTACCTTCTATCTTCATGCTGTATCATCACATAGTAGGAGAGAGAATTCCCAAAGGCCCTGCCTCTTAATAGCATCACATGAGTAATTAGGTTTCCACATATGAATTTTGGGAAGACACAAACATTCAGACCATAGCATTTCACCCCTTGCCCCTCAAAATTCATATTTTTATTACATAAAAATTACATTCATCCTATCCCAATAGCCCCCAAAATCTTTACTCATTTCAGCCTCAACTTTAACATCTAAGCCTAAAGTCTCATCTAAATATCACCTATAAGGATGGTTAATGGGTACACACAGAAAAAAATGAATGAATAAGACCTAATATTCAATAGCACAACAGGGTGACTATAGTCAATAATAATTTAATTATATATTTTAATGTAACTAAAATAGTATAATTAGATTGTTAGTATCACAAAGGATAAATGCTTGAGGAGATGGATACCCCATCTTTTATGATGCTATTATTGTGCCTGTATTAAAACATCTCATGTACCCCATAAATACATGCAACTACTATGTACTCACAAAAATTAAAAATAAATAAACACCATCTAAATTAGATATAGTTGAGACTCAAGGTGCAATTTATCCTGAGGCAAATTGCTCTCCAGCTGTGGACCAAATCAAACATGTTACATGCTTCCAAATAATGGGAGAGGCGTAGGATAGACATTTCTATTCTAGAACAGAGAAATCAGAACAAAGAAAGGGATAACAGGTCCCACGTACGTCTGAAATCTGACATGGTAAAAAACATTAAATCTTACAGCTTGAGAGAATAATTTTCCTTGACACTGCGTCCCACATTCCAGACACACTCAGGTGATGGTTGTCCCCAAGGTTCTGGGAGACCCCACGACCATGGCTCCATTAGTCATTGCCCTAGTTAGGAACCTGCAGTGGTCCCACTCTTGTAGTAGCCCTTTGCCAGGATCACACAACCAAAGACGCCAGGCAGGACCATCCTTTAAAGTCTAGGTAGAAGTAACCACACCTCCACAGCTGTGCACTCTGCACACTGGCATAGATAGTATTGCATGGACACTGTCAAGGTATAGTACCAGCACCCTCCAAAGGGGCAGCCACCATGACCTGCACTGTACCTAGGGCCACTGGAGCCACACCTAGGGCAGCTGAGGAGTGCTGCCCCAGAATACTGTCAGACCCTTGCACGCTTGGTCTGTGATGAGAGTGCAGCCATGATCTCCAAAATGTTCAGGGTCATTCTTTCATTATCTTTATGAATAACACCTGGCTTCCATTGAGATGGCCAATTCATATCAATGTCCTTATCAAACAGTCACTTGGCATACCATTGTTCTCTTCCAAATAGCATTTTTAATTTTTTCCAATATGGATAGGCCAAGAATTTTCCAAATTTTTAAGTTCTACTTCCCTCTTGATTAACAATCCTTTCTTTAAGTTTCTTTCTTTTTATGTCACACCTTCAACATTTAGCTTGGAAGTTTATTTAGCCAAATATTCAATTTCATTGCTCGCAAGTTCTACCATCCACAGAACACTAGGGCATTCAGTCACATTTTTGCCATTTTATAACAAGGATCATCTTTCCTTCAGTTTCCGATAGCATATTCCACATTTCCATCTGAGGCATTATCAGAATTGCCTTTATCATCCTATTCCTACCAACATTCTGAATAGAATTACTCAGGTATTCTCTAAGACTAAAGATTTCTCTACAGCTCTCTCCCTTTCCATCTGAACCCTCACCAAAATTACCCTTACCAATCTATTTTTGGAAATGTAGGCTTTAATCAAGCATGTTTTAAACCCTTCCAGCCTCTACCCATTACTCAGTTACAAAGCCTCTTCCACGTTTTTAGATATTTGTTATAGCACCCTCACTTCTCAGTACCAATTTTCTGTTTTCATCCTGTTGACCTGCTGTAACAAAATACCATAAATTGAGTAGCTTATGAACAACAGAAATTTATTGCTCACAGTTCTGAAAGTCAAACAGCCCAAGATCAAGGTGCTGGCAAATTCAGTGTTTGGTGGGGGCCCTCTTCTTGGTTCATAGATGGTTCCTTCTATTTGTCTCCTCATATGATAGAAGGGGCAGACTAATTCTCTGGGGCCTTTTTCATAAGGACACTAATCCCATTCATAAAAGCTCCACCCTCATGTACTAATTACTTCCCACAGGTCTCTACCCATTACTCAGTTTCTAAACCACTTTTACACGTTTAGATATAATCCTCATACCATCACATTGGTCATCAAGTTTCAATATATGAACTCTGGGAAGACACAAAGATTCCTACCCTACCAGTGCCCCTGAGACAACTAAATGCTGTTGTTAGAGTACAGATATAAATTTGAAATTGAAGCCAATTGTATTTCTCATCTTTGCCCTTTTTCTCTAGTCCCTTTTCTATCTTTAAGAGATTTTTCTCTTTGTTTAAAAACCCAGGGCATAATTGTCTTCCTGAAGTTAGATGATGAGCATAGTATATTACATAAATTATCATGGAGCAATGTGTAGAATCAGTAAAGTGCTATGGGGCTGATGTCAATATGAAGGATATTGAGGTCAGAAATCAGTCTGCACTAGAGGTATGTCTACAAACAATATTTTTATTTCTAAAAGTTGACGTGAAGCTTATTAGTAGGCTCAATAATTTATAGTCAACAAATATTTTCTGAGCAACTACCAAGTGCAAGCATAATCTAGATACTGCAAGACATACTAATAGTACATTATCTAATAATGGGTTTAAGAATAAAAAATAAAAAATTACCAAAGACATTACGTTCTCTTGGAAATTAACCAAGTATAGTGTCAGAGTGACATTTAATTTCACATAGTACTGGAATCAAAAGCAGTAGTAGAATTCATTGTTTCTGCTGTCTTCTGAACACATCTATCCTCAGTTTTTTTTAGGCTTTTTATCATGAAGAATGTTGAGTTTTATCAAATGCTTTTTTAGCATCCACTGAAATTATCACATTTATTTTAACCTTCATTCTGTTGTCATGATGTATCACATTGATTGATTTGCATATGTTGAACTATCCTTCTATCCCAAAGATAAATCCCACTTGGTTTTGATGAAGGATCTTTCTAATGTATTGCTAAGTTTGATTTGCTAGTATTTTGTTGAGGATTTTTGCATCAGCGTTAATCAGAGATATTGGCCCATAGTTTTGTGGGTTTTTTTGATGTGTCTTTGTCTGGTTTTGGTATCAGGGTAATATCGGTCTCATAGAAAGAGTTTGGACATATTCCATCCTTCTCTATTTTTTGGAATAGTTTGAATATGATTGGTCTTAGTTCTTTAAATAGTTGGTAGAGAAAAATAATGAGGGAAGATGGCCGTTTAGGAACAGCTCAGGATTGCAGCTCCCAGTGAAAGCGCAGAGGGTGAGTGGACGCCGCGTTTTTATTGCCCACAGACTAGGAAATTCCCGGGCAGAGGTGCTCCACGCTCGCCAGCGCGGCTGTTGCGGCCAGCGCTGCTGTGCCGGCCAGCGCCGACCTGCGCCGCTGCTCTGCCCCGTGTGGCTGCTTTGTCGGCGCCCCGGAGCCGCGGTTCTCCGTACAAAATACACCGGTCCGGGCGCCCTTTTGGCTGGCAATTGGAGCCACGGGAAGTCGCCCATATGCTGGTTCAAAAAGGGGACTGAGCAGAGAACCAGGACAGTAGATTCCAGGGCAAAAAAAAAAAAGAAAAAAAAGCGCCACAAACCTCACTGCCACTGTTTAAGCCAGCGCAGTGAGTGGCCGCAGGGGAAAACAAACAGACCCCGGCGCCTCTTCAACAGGCGACTGGAACACCAACTTAAAAAAGGCTCTGAGGCAGGGAGCCAGGCGATCAGGCTCGGCGGGCCCCACCCCCACAAAAGAACAGCAACCAGAAACTCTTGATTGAGAATTTCACAGCAAGCGCAGCTGAACCCGGAACAGTCCAGCTCTGTGGGGGAGGGGCGTCCGCCATTACCGAGGCAGCCCGCCGTTGCCAAGGCAACCCGCCATTGCTGAGGCAGCCCGCCGTTGCCAAGGCAACACGCCACAGCAGAGACTCCACCCCAACAGAGACGGGCCACCATCGCCAAAGCAGTTCTAACTACACCCATATAAACAGGACTGCAGGGAAGTTCACTCGGCAGCAGGGCGCAGCCCACAGCAGCTCAGCAAAGCTGCTATAGGCCGACAGTGACTAGGCTGCCTCCTTGCTGGGCTGGGCAGGTCTAAAGGAAAAAAAGAAAAAAAAAAAAAAAAAAGAAGGCAGCAGCATAACGGAAACTCATAAATAAAGCCCTAAATCCCTGGGACAGAGCACCTGGGAACAAAAAGCAGTTTATGAGTTCTGCTGCAGCAGACCTAAAAGTACCTGCCCAGCAGCTCTGAATGAACAACAACAGAGCTCACAGCTCACCATTTGAGCTCCTATAAAGAAAAGACCGTCTCCTCAAGCAGCTCCCTGACCCCTATATATCCAAAAAGACACCTCATAGAGGAGAGATCAGATTGACACTAGGCGGGTATCCTTCTGGGACAAAGATAGAAGAAGAAGAAAACTGGTAACAACCCTTGCTGTTCAACAGCTGCTGCAGGTGAACCCCAGGCAAGCAGGGCCTGGAGTGAACCTCAGCAGACCTACAGCAGAGGGGCCAGACTGTCAGAAGGAAAACCAACAAGCAGAAATAACCTCATCATCAACAAACAGAACGTCAATCTGAAAGATTTGAGACCCAATCTGAAAGCCAGCAACTACAAAGTCGACAGGTGGATAAATCCTTAAGGATGGGAAGAAACCGGCGCAAAAAGGATGAAAACACCCGAAACCAGAACACCTCTCCTCCTAAAAGGGATCACAACTCCTCGCCAGCAAGGGAACAAGGTTGGATGGAGAATGAGTGTGATGAAATGACAGAATCAGAATTCAGAAGGTGGGTAGTAAGAAACTTCTGTGAACTTAAAGAACATGTTCTAACCAAATGCAAAGAAACTAAGAACCTTGAAAAAAGATTTGACGAAATGCTAACAAGAATGGACAAAATAGAAAGGAATATAAGTGAATTGATGGAGCTGAAAACTGCAACACGAGAACTTCGTGAAGCATGCACAAGTATCAACAGCCGAATTGACCAAGCAGAAGAAAGGATATCAGAGGTCGAAGATCAACTCAATGAAATAAAACGGGAAGGCAAGACTGGAGAAAAAAGGGTAAAAAGGAATGAACAAAGTCTCCAAGAAATGTGGGACTATGTGAAAAGACCTAATCTACGTTTGATAGGCGTACCCGAATGCGACGAAGAGAATGAATCCAAGCTGGAAAATACTCTGCAGGATATTATCCAGGAAAACTTCCCCAACCTAGCAAGGCAGGCAAACATTCAAGTCCAGGAAATACAGAGAACACCACAAAGATATTCGTCAAGAAGAGCAACCCCAAGGCACATAATCGTCAGATTCACCAGGGTCGAAATGAAGGAGAAAATACTAAGGGCAGCCAGAGAGAAAGGTCGGGTTACCCACAAAGGTAAGCCCATCAGACTCACAGCAGATCTCTCAGCAGAAACCCTACAAGCCAGAAGAGAATGGGGGCCAATATTCAACATCCTTAAAGAAAAGAACTTTCAACCCAGAATCTCCTATCCAGCCAAACTAAGCTTCATAAGTGAAGGAAAAATAAAATCCTTTGGGAACATGCAAGTACTCAGAGATTTCGTCACCACCAGGCCAGCTCTACAAGAGCTCCTGAAAGAGGCTCTACACATATAAAGGAACAACAAATACCAGCTCAACTAAAGGGCAAAACAGCCAGCTAGCACCAAAATGGCAGTATCAAATTCACACATAACAATATTAACCCTAAATGTAAATGGACTAAATGCCCCAATCAAAAGACACAGACTGACAAATTGGATAAAAAGACAAAACCGATCGGTGTGCTGTATCCAGGAAACCCATCTCACATGCAAGGATACACAAAGGCTCAAAATAAAGGGATGGAGGAAGATTTACCAAGCAAATGGAGAGCAAAAAAAAGCAGGAGTTGCAATTCTCATCTCTGATAAATTAGTCTTTAAAGCAACAAAGATCATAAGAGACAAAGAGGGACATTACATAATGGTAAAAGGATCAATGCAACAAGAAGAGCTAACGATCCTAAATATATACGCACCCAATACAGGAGCACCCAGATACATAAGGCTAGTTCTTAATGACTTACAAAGGGACTTAGACTCCCACACAATAATAGTGGGAGACTTTAACACCCCATTGTCAACATTAGACAGATCAACCAGACAGAAAATTAACAAGGATATCCAGGACTTGAACTCAGACCTGGACCAAACAAACCTAATAGACATTTACAGAACTCTCCACCCAAAATCCACAGAATATACATTCTTCTCAGCACCACATCACACCTACACTAAAATTGACCACATAATTGGGAGTAAATCACTCCTCAGCAAATGCAAAAGAACGGAAATCGTAACAAACAGACTCTCAGACCACAGTGCAATCGAGTTAGAACTCAGAATTCAAAAACTAACTCAGAACCGCACAGCTTCATGGAAACTGAACAACTTGCTCTTGAATGTTGACTGGATAAACAATGAAATGAAGGCAGAAATAAAGATGTTCTTCAAAACCAACGAGAATGAAGACACAACATACCAAAATCTCTGGGACACATTTAAAGCAGTATCTAGAGGAAAATATATAGCAATAAGTGCCCACATGAGAAGCAAGGAGAGATCAAAAATTGACACCCTATTGTCAAAACTGAAAGAGCTAGAGGAGCAAGATCAAAAAACCTCAAAGTCTAGCAGAAGACAAGAAATAGCTAAGATCAGAGCAGAACTGAAGGAGATAGAGACACAAAAAACCCTTCAAAAAATCAGTAAATCCAGGAGCTGGTTTTTTGAAAAGATCAACAAAATAGACAGACCACTAGCCAGATTAATAAAAAAGAAAAGAGAGAATAACCAAATTGATGCAATAAAAAACGATAAAGGGGATATCACCACAGATTCCACAGAAATTCAAACCATCATCAGAGATTATTACAAACAACTCTATGCACACAAACTAATAAACCTGGAAGAAATGGATAAATTCCTGGACACTTGCCTCCTGCCAAGCCTA
Organism: Sapajus apella; assembly: GCF_009761245.1. Lineage (NCBI taxonomy): Eukaryota > Metazoa > Chordata > Mammalia > Primates > Cebidae > Sapajus > Sapajus apella. The sequence goes on along the minus strand of NW_022437013.1, from coordinate 2,167,617 downwards.
AACCAGGAAGAAGCCGAAACCCTGAACAGACCCATAACAAGGTCTGAAGTTGAGGCAGCAATTAAGAGCTTACCACCCAAAAAAAGCCCAGGTCCAGATGGGTTCACAGCTGAATTCTACCAGACGTACAAAGAGGAGCTGGTACAATTCCTTCTGAAACTATTCCAAACAATACAAAAAGAGGGAATTCTTCCCAAATCATTTTATGAGACCAACATCATCCTGATTCCAAAACCCGGCAGAGACTCAACAAGAAAAGAAAACTTCAGGCCAATATCCATGATGAACATAGATGCAAAAATCTTCTATAAAATACTGACAAGACGATTGCAACAGCACATCAAAAAGCTTATCCACCATGATCAAGTAGGCTTCATCCCGGGGATGCAAGGCTGGTTCAACATACGCAAGTCTATAAACGTAATTCACCACATAAACAGAACCAAAGACAAAAACCACATGATTATCTCAATTGATGCAGAGAAGGCCTTTGACAAAATTCAACAGCCCTTTATGCTAAAAACACTCAGTAAGCTAGGTATCAATGGAACGTATCTCAAAATAATAAAAGCTATTTATGACAAACCAACAGCCAATATCATACTGAATGGGCAAAAACTGGAAGCATTCCCCTTGAAATGTGGCACCAGACAAGGATGCCCGCTCTCACCACTGCTATTCAATATAGTATTAGAAGTTCTAGCCAGAGCAATCAGGCAAGAAAAAGAAATAAAGGGCATTCAAATAGGAAAGGAGGAAGTCAAATTGTCTCTATTTGCAGACGACATGATTGTATATCTAGAAGACCCCATCGTCTCAGCCCCAAACCTCCTGAAACTGATAAGCAAGTTCAGCAAAGTCTCAGGATACAAAATCAATGTGCAAAAATCACATGCATTCCTATACACCAGTAACAGACTTAAAGAGAGCCAAATCAAGAACAAACTTCCATTCACAATTGCCACAAAGAGAATAAAATACCTAGGAATACAACTAACAAGGAATGTAAAGGACCTCTTCAAGGAGAACTACAAGCCACTGCTCAACAAAATAAGAGAGGACACAAACAGATGGAGAAACATCCCATGTTCATGGTTAGGAAGAATCAATATCGTGAAAATGGCCATACTGCCCAAAGTAATTTACAGATTCAATGCTATCCCCATCAAGCTACTAATGACCTTCTTTGCAGAACTGGAAAAAACCACCTTAAACTTCATATGGAACCAAAAGAGAGCCCGCATAGCCAAGTCAATTCTAAGCAAAAAGAACAAAGCGGGGGGCATCACACTACCAGACTTCAAACTATACTACAAGGCTACAGTAATCAAAACAGCATGGTACTGGTACCAAAACAGAGATATAGACCAATGGAACAGAACAGAGGTCTCGGAGGCAACACAACATATCTACAACCATCTGATCTTTGACAAACCAGTCAAAAACAAGCAATGGGGAAAGGATTCCCTGTTCAATAAATGGTGTTGGGAAAGCTGGCTAGCCATGTGCAGAAAGCAGAAACTGGACCCCTTCCTGACACCTTACACTAAAATTAACTCCAGATGGATTAAAGACTTAAACATAAGACCTAACACCATAAAAACCCTAGAAGAAAATCTAGGCAAAACCATTCAGGACGTAGGTGTAGGCAAGGACTTCATGACCAAAACGCCAAACGCATTGACAACAAAAGCCAAAATAGACAAATGGGACCTAATCAAACTCCACAGCTTCTGCACAGCAAAAGAAACAATCATTAGAGTGAATCGGCAACCAACAGATTGGGAAAAAATTTTTGCAGTTTACCCATCTGACAAAGGGCTGATATCCGTAATTTACAAAGAACTAAAGCAGATTTACAAGAAAAAAACTAACAAGCCCATTCAAAAGTGGGCAAAGGATATGAACAGACACTTCTCAAAAGAAGATATACGTGAGGCCAACAAACATATGAAAAAATGCTCATCATCACTGGTCATCAGAGAAATGCAAATCAAAACTACACTGAGATACCATCTCACGCCGGTTAGAATGGCGATCATTAAAAAATCTGGAGACAACAGATGCTGGAGAGGATGTAGAGAAATAGGAACACTTTTGCACTGTTGGTGGGAGTGTAAATTAGTGCAACCATTGTGGAAGACAGTGTGGCGATTCCTCAAGGACCTAGAAATAGAAATTCCATTTGACCCAGCAATCCCATTACTGGGTATATATCCAAAGGATTACAAATCGTTCTACTATAAGGACACGTGTACACGAATGTTCATTGCAGCACTGTTTACAATAGCAAAGACCTGGAACCAACCCAAATGCCCATCGATGATAGACTGGATAGGGAAAATGTGGCACATATACACCATGGAATATTATGCAGCCATCAAAAACGATGAGTTTGGGTCCTTTGTAGGGACATGGATGAACCTGGAAACCATCATTCTCAGCAAACTGACAGAAGAGCAGAAGATCAAACACCGCATGTTCTCACTCATAGGCGGGTGTTGAACAATGAGAACACATGGACACAGGGAGGGGAGCACTACACACTGGGGTCAGTTGGGGGGAAATAGGGGAGGGAGGGTGGGGGGTGGGAAGCTGGGGAGAGATAGCAAGGGGAGAAATGCCAGATGTAGGTGATGGGGAGGAAGGCAGCAAATCACACTGCCACGTGTGTTCCTATGCAACAATTTTGCATGTTCTTCACATGGACCCCAAAATGTAAAATGCAATAAAATAAATAAATGGGAAAAAAAATAAAAAAAAAAATAAAAAAAAAATAGTTGGTAGAACTCAGCCATAAAGCCATTGAGTCCCAGGCTTTTCTTCACTGGGAGACTTTCTATTATGACTTTGATCTCAGTGCTTGTTACTGGTCTGTTCAGGTTATGGATGTCTTCCTAATTCAATCTTGTAGGTTGTACATATCTAAGAATTTATGCATTTCTTCCAGATTTCCCAACTTACTTATTGGCATATAGCTGCTAATAATAGCCCCTAATGATCCTTTGAATCTCTGCAGTATTAGTCGTGTTATCTATTTTTTCATTTCTGATTTTGTTTATTTGTATCTTTTCTCATTTTCTCTTAATTAGTCTGGTTAAACATTTGTCAAACTTGTTTAACTTTTCAAAAACCCAGTTTTTGGTTTCATTAATTTTTGCATTGTTTTCTCCACTGCAAATTCTTGTATTTTTGCTCCGGTCTTTATCATTTCTTTTCTTGTACTAATTTAGGTTTCATTTACTCTTGCTTTTATAGTTTTTTAAGATGCATCGTTATGTTGTTTATTTAAAGTTTTTCTTCTTTTTTGATGTAGGCCCTTATAGCTAAAAACTTCCATCTTAGTATTGTTTTTGCTGTATCCCATAGGTTTTGGTATGCTGTACTTTCAATAACATTTGTTTCAAGAAATTTTCCTATTTCCTTCTTGATTTCTTCATTGACCCACTGGTCATTCAGGAGTATATTGTTCAATTTCCCTGTGTTTGTATACTTTTCAAAATTCCTCTTGTTATTAATTTCTAGTTTTATTCCATTGTGGTGAGAAAAGATGCTTGATTTTATTTCATTTTTTTTAATGTTTTAAGACTTGTTTTGTGATTTAACCTATGGTATATATTTGAGAATGATCTATGTGCTGATGAGAAGAATGTGTATTCTGCCATGGTTGGATGAAATGTTCTGTAAATGTCTACTAGATCAATTTAGTCTGTACTGCAGATGAAGTCTGATGGTTTTTTTGTTGATTTTCTGTCTGGAAGAGCTATCCAATGCTGAAGGTAGGTTACTGAAGTCTCCAGCCATTATTGTATTGGGGCCTATCTCTCTATATATAGCTTTAATACTGCAGTATTTTCTTTATATATCTGGGTGCTCTAGGGTTGGGTATATATATATTTGAAATTCTTATATCCTTTTGCTGAATTAAGTCCTTTATTATTCTATAGTGACTTTGTCCCTTATATTTTTTATCTTGAAATCTATTTTGTCTGATATGAGTATTGCTACTCCTGCTTTTTGTTCAGTTTCCATTTCCATGGAATGTCCTTTTCCATCCTGTTATTTTCAGTCTATGTGTATCTTTGTAGGTAAAATGGATTTCTTGTAGGCAAGAGATCAATAGGTTTTGTTTTTTTTATATCCATTTTGGCACTATCTGTTTTGACTGGAGAGCTTAGTCCATTTACATTCAATGTTATTATTGATTAATATGGACTTACTGCTGCCATTTTGTTATTTGTTTTCACATTGTTTTGTGGTCTTCCTTACTTTACTTCCTGTCTTGTTTTAATGAAGATAACTTTCTCTTGTGATATAATTTAGTTTCTTGCTTTGTACTTTTGTATATCCATTCTATGATTTTTGGAATGAGTTTACCATAAGGCTTGCAAATAAGTACACATGAGACCAAGACCAAGAAGTCTTTTATGACTTTAACCAAGGTCTTCAAATAAGGAACAAAAGTTGCAACCTTTCCAAAATCCAGGCTACTTCAAATGACAGCTTAAAAAAGGAATGTCTTGCTAGCTGCAAATGGGGTACAATCCACAGCTCTGTTTAGCTATATTTTCTATGTTCCAACTTCTTAGGTGGCCATCTGCACAAATAGATGTGTGTGCCCCATAAACAACAACAACAAAAAAAAATGAAAAGAGACAAACAGTAGATAAGACAGGAAATCAAAAGCTGTTTGTGTGAACAGAAAGATACAAACAAATGGGTGCCTCAAAAGGTCAGGAGTCATACTAATGTAAATTAAAACCAAGTATTTCAAAGTACTTTTTTATAAATGTTTCTTTTTCTTTGACCTAAAGGACTTACGTTTCCAGAGAACTGGCTCCCTGACCTGTAATCAAAACTGGATCATGACAATGAAAGTGTGAATCCTAGCCAGTACACTGCAGGATGAAGTTCCCTTTGGCAATTCTTACAGAGAATCCAAAGCAGGCAGCTTGTGCATTTAAAGGATTTTAACTTTTAAATCTGATTTCTGCTTATAAAATTTTACCTAGGAAGTTGCTAAGGCTATATTTCTGTTGTATCTTCTTCACAGGTACTGAAAAGATAGCTATTTAAGACAACAGCTCTCTAAAACTTTTTTTTTTTTTTCATTTATTTGTCTGTGAGCTAAAGCTATGAGGACTGGCTGCTGGGCTCCACTGAAGCCTCGCATACATCTTATTGTGAGTTTCTTTTGTTTTAAGACTCTGGATCCTGGAGTCTGGACAGGTGGCTATGATGATGTCTACTGCCATATATGTCTGCAGTGCCTGGGCCACCAGCTACAGGGAGAGCTTAGCCCAATATGGCTCTGTCCTTCCTAGCCAGGCTGGGAGTGGTTGGATCCTTTAGGCATCATCTTCACAGCTCTATTCTTTGTCCTCAGCTCTGTACCTGGTGTGTAAATCCAAAGCCCAGATTGGCCTTGCCTTTCTCAGCTTCACTGGGTGCCATGTACCCAGAGAAGTGTACATGGAAACTTAGGACAAATGTGTTTGGGAAAAGAAAGAGGATGGGTGTCTGTGTCCAGTATTTCAAATTGCTTGGTTAAGGTAAGATTGGTTGATGCAGGGTTAACTTAGTTTTGCTTTTTCAGTAGAAGAAATAACTTGAATGGCTAGCTTTGTTTTCCCTAAACAATTCAGGTATAATTATTAAGAATGAGTAAAATAGGTACATGTAAATTAAATAAATGTTTATAAATAAAACTTGGTTTCAAAAATATATTCAGTAAGTTAAAACTTTAAAGATATGTTATGTTCAATTAAGTAATAGATAATCATAAAACAGCTAAGTAAAAATACTGAAACATTAATTATTAAACATAAGTTTAAGTTTAAACTTATGTACTTTGACGTTTTGTTTTTATATGGTACAGAAGAGTTAAATATATCTGGATCAGTTGGAAAACATTTTAAAAATTGAGAAAAAACATCTTTCTAGAAATTACAAAATGATTTTCATCCCTGAATATTGATATAAAACAATTCAAAAGTACTTGTTTCTTAGGTTTTCACTAGAAATTACAGTTACTAAGAGTTAAAATTGTCATTAATATATGTAAATAAAACTACTAAATATAAGAGAAATAATTCTATATTTATAGTGAATAATGAAAATAAGATGTTAGAAGGTATGAGGATGTGTTTTTTGTTAAGAAAAAATGATTTTTGTCTAAGTGAAAGTTATTTAAATGTTGTTTTTTAAGAAAAATTAATGACTAAAGGAATGAATGTTATAGATAAAAATAAATGGATATTAAAAGTTAAAAAATATGGAAAATATGTAAGACATTCAAGAAGGTGTATAGTAATCTTATCTTGTGTGGTGAAAGCTGACTGAAGTAAAATTGATTTGTTTATAAAGTTTTATTAAAATTAGCTTTCAGTTATTTCTGAAACTGAGTCTCCTCTCTATCAATGAATAAATGTTTTTGGTTTTTGAAATATTTTAATATCATTTTGCTTAAATACATATTATTACAGAATGACTGTGATTCTATTTTTAATCAAGTGTTTTGAACCTTTCTTTCTGATAAATTTTCCAAATCAAATTTAAAATTGTTTTTTTCACCTCAGACTAACTTTGGAATATTTTAGAGGGGTCCAAAACATTTTAAATCTTTTTCAAATTGTATTTGTAAGGATATTTTATTATGTGCTCCATATTGTATAAGATTTCTGAAATCTGGTATGTCTTAGTATACATTATTAGCAATAGTTATGATTATTATGTTAAATTGTTGTAGACCACATGAAATAACCAGATTTTCTTTTAAATTGTATCTTTAAGCATGACTATTTTAAGTCTTATTCTCAATTAATTGACTTGTTTTGGTATTCTTTATAAAGCCATTTTACAGCCAATTAAAGCCCAAAATTTGCTGCTTCTTCAAAGAAATATATGGAAAGGACTCTGACAAGTACTCTTAAAAACAAGTTTCTTGATATTAGACCTTTGTCAGATGGGTAGATTGCAAATTTTTTTTCCCATTCTGTAGGCTGCCTCTTCACTCTGATGATAGTTTCTTTTGCTGTACAGAAGCTCTTTAGTTTAATTAGATCTCATTTGTCAATTTTGGCTTTTGTTGCCCTTGCTTTTGGTGTTTTAGTCATGAAGTCTTTGCCCATGCCTATGTCCAGAATGGTATTGCCTAGGTTTTCTTCCAGGGTTTTTATGGTTTTGGGTTTTACATTTAAGTCTTTAGTCCATCTTGGGTTAATTTTTGTATAAGGTATAAGGACCAAGACCAGTTTCTGTTTTCTGCATATGGCTAGTCAGTTTTCCCAGCACCGTTTATTAAATAGGGAATCCTTTCTTCATTGCTTGCCTTTGTCAGGTTTTTGGAAGATCAGATGGCTGCAGATGTGGTGGTATGTCTGAGGTTTCCGTTCTGTTCCATTGGTCTATATATCTGTTTTGGTACTAGTACTATGCTATTTTGGTTACTGCAGATTTGTCTACAAAAAAACTAAAACAAATTTACAAGATTAAAACAAACAGCTCCATCAAAAAGTGGGTAAAGGATATGAACTTCTCAAAGGAAGACATTTATGCAACCAACAAACATATTTTAAAAAGCTCATCATCACTGGCCATTAGAGAAATGCAAACCAAAATCACAATGAGATACCATCTCACACCAGTTAGAATGGTGATTATTCAAAAGTCAGGAAACAACAAATGCTGGAGAGGACGTAGAGAAATAGGAATGCTTTCACAATGTTGATGGGAGTGTAAATTAGTTCAACCATTGTGGGAGACAGTGCGGTGATTCCTCAAGGATTTAGAACCAGAAATACCATTTGACCCGGCAATCCCATTACTGGGTATATACCCAAAGAAATATAAATCATTCTACTATAAAGACACATGTACAACTGTGTTATTGCAGCACTATTTATAATAGCAAAGGCTTGGAACCAACCCAAACGCCCATCAATGATAGACTGGATAAATAAAATGCGGCTAATATACACCATGGATTACTATGCAACCATAAAAAAGAATGAGTTCATGTACTTTGCAGGGACATGGATAAAGCTGGAAGCCATAATTTTTAGCAAACTAACACAGGAACAGAAAACTAAATACTGCATGTTCTCACTCATAAATGGGAGTTGAACAATGAAAACACATGGACACAGGGAGGGGAACATCACACACCAGGGCCTTTTGGGAAGTAGGGGGCAATGGGAGGGAATGCATTAGGAGAAATACCTAATGTACGCAGGGATTAAAATCTAGATGACGGGTTGATGCGGTGCAGCAAACCACTATGGCACATGTATACCTATGTAACAAACCTGCATGTTCTGCACATGTACCCCAGAACTTAAAGTAAAATTTAAAAGAAAGAAGTTTAATCCAAAAGAGTTTTTTTTATTATTACTTTAAGAGCATATCACTGGACTGGATAAAAATTTCAGAAGTCCAAAAAAAAAAAAAAAATAGTAAACTGATAAAATTGCTAACCCAACATCAATCAGAGCAAGAATTAATTTCATAGGTCTAAACTGGTGGGCCAAAATGATGATGTTTTTGTTTGAATTATTGCTGATTCTATGTTTTGTTTCCCAGAGTTAAGAAAGCTTTCTTTCTTTTAGCTACCTATAGCTTTATAGTAATTTGATAAATTATACTTTGGTTACCAAAATTGAAACCTTTACCTTTCTTCCTACCTGGTCCCCCCAGAACTTGAAAACTATTCATGAGTATTCTTATTTCATGGCAAAATATTTATTTGCATAAGTTGCATTAAAAATTGTTTTCTTTTGCAACAGGACAGAATTGGAGACTCTGATTATTTTATCAAGACTTTGACTGAAATGTTATATTTTCAGATGTACCTGAATTGCTTTGAAGGAATGAGGTTGACTTTATAAAGCTAATATACTTGGAAAAAAACTGGCCTGGTATCTTGTGTACACAGTTTTCTTACAAGTTTCCTGGCTTTGGGTAAGTAATAACTGTCATTTTCTGACAGTCTCAAGAACCTCAGGGTATTTGAGGGACCGCAAAAAGAGAAGAATTAGCCAAATCTATACATGTATTACAGACACAGTCCGATGATGAGTTCTTGGCTTGGCTCCTAAACTTTTCATAGGCTTTTAAAAGTCTAATCTGACATTTCTTGTGAAAATTCCAGCAAATCCAATTTAAAAGGAACGAATATAAGATAAATCACTATTCTTTCTGTACTTTATGCAAATAGTCAACCCAAGTTTATGAGTCCAAATATATTTAATAAATAAATTTTTCTCCCCATCACCTACATCTGGCATTTCTCCCCTTGCTATCTCACCCCAGCTCCCCACCCCCCACCGTCCGAGGAAGGCAGCAAATCACACTGCCACGTGTGTACCTATGCAACAATTTTGCATGTTCTTCACATGTACCCCAAAACCTAAAATACAATAAAATAAATAAATGGGGAAAATAAATAAATAAATTTTTCTTATTGTAAATACAGTTGGTACAAATGGGGGACTGGAGAGAAAAAAAAATGATGTTTCTGAACAAAATCTATAGTACATTCATTATTAGATTCCAGCTCATTGGTTTTTAATATTGTAACCGCCCAACAGGCTCACCTTGTCTGCTGTCTAGACGGAGCTGATTTATCAAAACAGGGAGTTGCAGTGGAGAAAGAGTAATTCACACAGAGCTGGCTGTGTGGGAGAGAGGAGTTTTATTATTACTCAAATTAGTCTCCCTGAGCATTTGGGGATCTTTTTAAAGATGATTTGGTGTGTAGGGGCTCAGGAAGTGGAGAATCCTGATTGGTCAAGTAGAAGATGGAATCATAGGGAGTCAAAGTGAGTTTTTCTTGCTATCTTTTGTTCCTAAGTGGGATCTGGTTAAGCCAGATTATGGGTCTGGGGGTAGTCAGCTGGCGCATCAAGTCTTCAATATATCTCAATCACTGATCTTAGGTTTTACAATAGTGATGTTATTCCCAGGAGCAATGTGAGGAGGTTCAGACTCTTGAAGCAGGAGGCTGCACAGCACCTAAACCATAATTTTTAATCTTGTAGCTAATTTGTTAGTCCTACAAAGGCAGACCAATCCTCAGGCAAGAAGGGGGCCTTTTGGGAAAAGGGCTATTATCAATTTTGTTTCAAACTCAAACTATAAACTACATTCCTTACCAATGGCCTACACTCAGGAATAAACAAGGACAGCTTAAAGATTAGAAGCAAGATGGAGTTGTTCAGGCCTGATCTCTTTCATTGTCATAATTTCCTCAGTCAGAATTTTTGCAAAGGCAATTTCAATATTTTATTGTTTACCTGAAATTTGAACTGGATCTGAATTTTTATGGTTTCCTCCAATACCTGGTTGTGAGTTGCCAAATTAACATTTTCATTTTTTTTCCTCCAGCCCTTCTGCATCACTAAAATTAAAACTGTGTTTTCCTTTAAGCCTTACAAACTGATAAATAGACTCCAGAGAAATCACAATAATGCCATGTGTATGAACAACTTTTACGCCGGAAAAATCTTTCAGATTACTACTGTTTTCCCTGCTATAAGTGAAGATGCTTCAAACCCATTCCAGAAATCTTCTAAACTCGTTGCCCTCTAGACTCTTGAAAAACTAGCTTATAGGCTACTCTAGACATTAATCTTTGTTTTTCTTCTCTTTCCATAGAAATGCCTCTTATTAAAGATCTGTCTGCTGCTCATATATATAGGTTGAGCTTTCTCAGTCCAATTGCAATGTCATCTCCTGAAATGAAACACAAGTGTTTAACTGAACTAATCCATTCCCAGGATTAAGAAACTGATTCAAAATGATATGAAACAGTCACTAAAATTTGTTCCTTTTCACTTGTTTTTCCGTTTGCCAATCTCTTATCTCGTAACTTCTAACCCAAAATATTCTATAGCTACCAGTTCTACTTTAATATGTAAAACTTTCTGAAAATAAAGATTCAAATGAGGAAATGAAGTAAACAAATAATATTTCACCCCAAACATACTTCTTTCACATATTTTAAGACGATTAATGAGAGGGGCTGCAAATACAAGAATAGCTGTAAACCTGCATTTTGTGGAGGAGATTTATATCTGTAGAGGAAATCTACATTAGTAAAGTAAACAACAGATGCAAATATCCTTTCTCTGAATACCCACCTACTCACCACCTTGGATTTAGAAAAGATTATCTAACAGGAAAAGGAGACTAAAGGTCTGTCAGAGAAACCTGTACCACAGGCTACCATCTTTCCTTTTTGAGAGATGCTGTGAACACAGGGAGAGAAAGGATTTGGAGGAAAAGCTAGAAGATACCGAGTTCAGTATCCTTGTGGTACAGGCATGTTGATGTGTTTGATAGCCAATGGATATAAGTTCTGGAGATCAGGTGAAATTTTGATGCTGAAAGTAAATACATTGGAGTCATCCACTTATTGTGATAGGTGATGCCATGATAGTGTATGAGATTACCCCCAAAAAAGTGGGTAGGGTAAGAGAATAAAATTTGCCTCCAGACGTGGTATGTGGGAAAACTAACACATAACATGTATACAAGGGGGAAAAAATCCCACAGAGGAAATAAATAAAAAGTGAAACACTCAGAAGCGTGGGAAGTTTGGCTTCAAATAAGAGAGAAGAGTATTTCAAGGAGGAAGTAGAGTTATCAGTGTCAAATATTATAGAGAAAAATGTCTATAAGATTTAGCAATGAAGGAACCACTGGTAATCTTGGCAAGAGCAGTTTCAGTTGAATTAAAGGGATAAAATATTGCAAATTAAAATGACTGAAAAAATAATGGAAGATGAAAAATAGATGTAGGAAGTGCACTACAGTTTTTTGGAAACTAGCATTCCAAGGGGGAAAAAAAATGGACAGAGTAATAGAATTGAGATAGAATTTTTATTTTTTAATGGAAACAGCTTGAAAAAATATATATGCTATTAATGAAAGAAAGCAGAATAGAAAGGGAGAATTGGAACTTAGTGAATATCGAAATCTATCAAATGAATCAAATGAGTAGGTACCTGAAGGAGTGGGAAGAACTGGAATCCAAAATAGAGGTGGATGGATTAGCCCCTGGGAGGCCCAAGCAGCTCCAATATACTTGGCAGCAGACTTTTCAGTGGAAATCTTGCCAGGAGAGGGTCACCTGATACATTTAAAGTACTAAAGGTAAAATAAATAAATAACTTTTCACCCTAGAATAGAATATGTGGTGAAAATATCCTTCAGACATGAAAAAGAAATAAAGGCATTCCAAGACAAGCCCCCTCCCCCCCCAAAAAAAAGTGAAGGTATTTCACCAACACCAGAAATCCCTCAACCTTTTTTTTTTTTTTTTTTTTTTTAGTATTGCTCATTAATGTCCTATAAGAAATACTAAAGAGAAGAATTCAATCAGAAAGAAAAGGACATTAATGAGCAATAAATAATCATCTGAAAGTACAAAATCAACTAGTAAGTACAAAGAAATACAGAGTAGTACAACACTGTAAGTGTGATGTTATCATAAGTAGAAAGACTAAATAATGTACTAATAATGACAACAACTTTTCAAGACATAGTACAGTAAGATATAAATAGAAATAAAAGAAAATTTAAAAGCTGAGTGACAAAGTTAAGTTTTTATTCATTTTCTTTTTGCTTGTTTATTTTGTGCACTGTGTTCCTTTTCCTGTTGTTACTACCATTCACCCATTTGTCGAAGACAGAAATCTGTCTAATTTTTCTCTTTTAAGCACACCTCCTATCCAGTTAGTCATTGTTCTTGTCCATTGTGTGTTGCTATAAAAGAATACCTGTGGTTGTTATGATTTCTGTTCTTTTGCATTTGCTGAAGAGTGATTTACTTCCAATTATGTGGTCAGTTTTAGAGTAAGTGTGATGTGGTGCTGAGGAGAAAGTAGATTTTGTGGATTTGGGGTGGAGAGTTCTCTAGATGTCTATTAGATTGGTTTGGTCCAGATTAGAACTCAGGATTAAGAAACTTACTCAAAACTGCACAACTACATGGAAACTGAACAAACTGCTCCTGAATAACAACTGGATAAATAATGAAATAAAGGCAGAAATAAAGATGTTCTTTGGAACCAATGAGAATGAAGACACAACATACCAGAATCTCTGGGACACATTTAAAGCAGTTTCTAGAGGGAAATGTATAGCACTAAATGCCCACATGAGAAGCGAGGAAAGATCGAAAATGAACACCCTATCATCACAATTAAAAGAACTAGAGGAGCAAGATCAAACAAATTCAAAACCTAGCAGAAGACAAGAAATAACTAAGATCAGAGCAGAACTGAAGGAGATAGAGACACAAAAAACACTTCAAAAAATCAATAAATCCAGGAGCTGGGTTTTTGAAAAGATCAACAAAATAGACCACTAGCTAGACTAATAAAAAAGAAAAGGGAGAAGAATCGAATAGATGCAATAAAAAATGATAAAGGGGATATCACCACTGATTCTGCAGAAATACAAACTACCATCAGGGTTTATTACAAACACCTCTATGAACATAAACTAGTAAATCTGGAAGAAATGGATAAATTCCTAGATACTTACACCCTCCCAAGACTAAACCAGGAAGAAGTTGAAATCCTGAATAGACCAATAACAAGTTCTGAAGTTGAGGCAGCAATTAATAGTCTACCAACCAAAAAAAGTCCAGGTCCAGATGGGTTCACAGCCTAATTCTACCAGGCATACAAAGAGGAGCTGGTACCATTTCTTCTGCAACTATTCCAAACAATACAAAGAAAGGGAATCCTCTCTGACTCATTTTATGAGACCAACATCATCCTGATACCAAAACCTGACAGAGACACAACTAAAAAATAAAATTTCAGGCCAATATCCATGATGAACATAGATGCAAAAATCTTCAATAAAATACTGGCAAACCAAATGCAACAGGACACCAAAAAGCTTAGCCATCAAGATCAAGTTGGTTTCATCCAGGGTTAAAGGCTGGTTCAACGTATGCAAATCTATAAATGTAATCCATCACATAAACAGAACCAAAGACAAAAACCACATGATTATCTCAATAGATGCAGAGAAGGCCTTTGACAAAATTCAACAACTCTTTATGCTAAAAACTCTCAATAAACTAGGTATCAATGGAATGTATCTCAAAATAATAAAAGCTATCTATGACAAACCCACAGCCAATATCATACTGAATGGGAAAAAACTGAAAGCATTCCCTTTGAAAACTGGCACTAGACAAGGATGCCCTCTCTCATCACTCCTACTCAACATAATATTGGAACTTCTACCAGAGCAATCAAGCAAGAAAAAGAAACAAAGCGTATTGAATTAGGAAAGGAGGAAGTCAAATTGTCTCTATTTGCAGGTGACAGGATTGTATATTTAGAAGACCCTATCATCTCAGCTCAAAATCTCCTTAAACTGATAAGCAACATCAGCAAAATCTCAGGATACAAAATCAATGTGCAAATATCACAACCATTCCTATATGCCAATAACAGAAAAACAGAGAGCCAAATCATGAGCAAACTCCCATTCACAATTGCTACAAAGAGAAAAAAATACCTAGGAATACAACTAACAAGGGATGTGAAGGACCTCTTCAAGGAGAACTACAAATCACTGCTCAAGGAAATAACAGATGACACAAACAGATGGAAAAACGTTCCATGCTCATAGCTAGGAAGAATCAATATTGTGAAAATGGCCACACTGCCCCAAGTAATTTATACATTCAATGCTATCCTCATGAAGCTACCATTGACCTTCTTCACAGAACTGGAAAAAGCCACCTTAAACTTCATATGGAACCAAAAAAGAGCCTGCATAGCCAAGACAATCCTAAGCAAAAAGAACTAAGCTAGAAGCATCACGTTACCTGACTTCAGACTATACTACAAGGCTACAGTAATCAAAACATCATGGTACTGGTACCAAAACAAAGATATAGACCAATGGAACAGAAAAGAGGCCTCAGAAGTAACACCACACATCTACAACCATCTGATCTTTGACAAACCTGACAAAAACAAGCAATGCATAAAGGATTCCCTATTTAATAAATGGTGTTGGGAAAACTGGCTAGCCATGTGCAGAAAGCTGAAACTGGAGGCCTTCCTTACACCTTACACAAAAATTAACTCCAGATGGATTAAAGACTTAAACATAAGACCTAACACCATAAAAACCCTAGAAGAAAACCTAGGCAATACCATTCAGGACATAGGCATAGGAAAGGACTTCATGACTGAAACACCAAAAGGAATGACAACAAATGCCAACATAGACAAATGGGATCTAATTGAACTTAAGAGATTCTGCACAGCAAAAGAAACAATCATTAGAGTGAACTGGCCACCAACAGAATGGAATAAAATTTTTGCAATCTACGCATCTGACAAAGGCCTAATGGTCAGAATCTACAAAGAACTTAAACAAATTCACAAGAAAAAAAAAAAAACAAACAAGTCCATCAAAAAGTGGGTGAAGAATATGAACAGACACTTTTCAAAAGAAGACATTTACATGGCCAACAAACATGAAAAAATGCTCATCATTACTAGTCATTAGAGAAATGCAAATCAAATCCAAATTGAGATACCATCTCATGCCAGTTAGAATGGCAATCATTAAAAAGCTGGAGACAACAGATGCTGGAGAGGATGTGGAGAATTAGGAACACTTTTACACTGTTGATGGGAGTGTAAATTAGTTCAACCATTGCGGAAGGCAGTGTGGCGATTCCTCAAGGATCTAGAAATAGAAATACCATTTGACCCAGCAATCCCATTGCTGGATATATACCCAAAGGATTATAAATCGTTCTGTTATAAAGACAAATGCACATGTGTGTTCATTGCAGCACTGTTCACAATACCAAATACTTGGAACCAACCTAAGTGCCCATCAGTGATAGACTGGATAAAGAAAATGTGGCCCATATCCAGCATGGGATACTATGCAGCCATAAAAAATGACGAGTTCATGTCCTCTGCAAGGAAATGGATGAAGCTGGAAACCATCATTATCAGTAAACTGACACAAAAGCAGAAAACCAAGCACTGCATGTTCTCACTCATAAGTGGGTATTGAACAATAAGAACACAAGGACATGGGGAGGGGAACATCACACACTGGGGCCTGTTGGGGGATTTGGGGGCTAGGGGAGGGATAGCAGGGGGTGGATGTATTGGGAAGGGGTAGCATTAGGAGAAAAACGTAATGTAGGTGATGAGGGGATGAAGGCAGTAAACCACCATGGCATGTGTATACCTATATAACAATCTTGCATAATCTGCACATGTACCCCAGAACTTAAAGTATAATTTAAAGAAAAGAATACCTGAGGCTGGATAGTTTATAGAGAATAGAGTTTTATGTGGCTCACAGTTCTGCAAGCTGTACAACAAGCATGGTGCCAGCATGTGCTTCTGGTGAGGGCTTCAGGAAGTTTCTATTCACAACAGAAGGAAAAAGGGGAGTAAACAAGTAGAGATAGGCCGGGCGCGGTGGCTCAAGCCTGTAATCCCAGCACTTTGGGAGGCCGAGGCGGGTGGATCACGAGGTCAAGAGATCGAGACCATCCTGGTCAACATGGTGAAACCCCGTCTCTACTAAAACTACAAAAAAAAAAATTAGCTGGGCATGGTGGCGCGTGCCTGTAGTCCCAGCTACTCAGGAGGCTGAGGCAGGAGAATTGCTTGAACCCAGGAGGCGGAGGTTGCGGTGAGCCGAGATCGCGCCATTGCACTCCAGCCTGGGTAACAAGAGCGAAACTCCGTCTCAAAGTTTAGATATTTTCCCCATACAAGAATCAAGTAGAGATCACATGGCAAGAAGTGAAAGAGGGGAGGGTGGTGTCAGGCTCTTTTCAACAACCAGCTCTGGGAGGGAGAGGTGGCTCTCATATTCCTCAAGGATTTGGAAGAAAAGCTGGAATGAATAGAGTGACAACTCACTCATTATTGTGAGGACAGTACTAAGACCTTCATGAGGGATCTGTCCCCATGACCCAAATAACTTCCTTTAGGTCCCTCCCCTCCTCCACTATTATGGATATAATTTTATCATGAGACTTGGATGGGGAAAATATCTAAACTATATCAGTCACCAAGTCCTGTTTCTTCTCCTAACTTAATATAGTTCCTTCTTCTTTACCTACTGCTACTATCTTGGTTCAGTCCTGCATCATTCCTAGATTATGATTACATTATTCACTACATGTTTACTGAGTGCATATCATGTTCCAGGCACTGTTCCAAGTTCTGGTGATACAATAATGAGCAAAACATAGCAATACCTATTCTAATGAAACTTGCTTTCTACTGGCAGGTCAATAAACAAATGAATAAATAATATAATTAATTTCAAACAATAACAAGTGTTATTTCAAAAAAAAAAACATAAGAGAGCCAGTGTCAAGTGTGCATGTGTGTTGTGTGTTTTAAACAGGGAAACCAGGAATGGCCTTTATGAAGAAATGTTATTTGAATAGACATCTGAATAATGAGAGGGGGTCAGCCAAATAAATGGAGGAATAACATTCTAGAAAGAAATAGCCAATGTGGCTTACAGAGAAAAATTAGCTTAATGATTTCATAAATAGCAAAAAGGTCACCATGACAGAAGCTTAATTGTGAAGAATAGAAGGAGATGAGGTAAGAAAGGAGATCAGATCATGTAGGTCCTTTAAGGTTATGCTATTGAGATTGGATTTCTAGTAAAGATTTAACTGAAATACAAATAAAGGAAGGATTCCCATTTACATTTTAGCTTCTGTGTAGAAAATAGACCATAAATGAGCAAGTATAAACATGAGAGTAAGTAAAAAATTAATAAAATCTGTGAGAGATTATTAAAATGATAGCTACCGAAATGGTAAGAAGTGCTTAGTTAGATATCATATATATCTCAGAGTTAGAGCTAATAGGACTTGTTAATGGAAGAGGTAAGAAAAAAAGAGGAATCAAGAATGTTTCTTAAAAGCTGACCTTTCTTT
This sequence comes from Sapajus apella, assembly GCF_009761245.1. Taxonomy (NCBI): domain Eukaryota; kingdom Metazoa; phylum Chordata; class Mammalia; order Primates; family Cebidae; genus Sapajus; species Sapajus apella. The sequence goes on along the minus strand of NW_022437013.1, from coordinate 2,149,643 downwards.
TTCTGGTTTTGGCCTCCTTTAAATCCATTCTCTAAAATAGTACCACTATGGTTTTTCTAAAAGAATATTCTGATAATGACACTTCCTATCACAGCCGTTGTTAACGAGGGTTAATTTTGCCCTTCAGGATATGTTTGGCAGTGTCTGAAGACATCTTTGTTTGTTGCAACTTGTGGGGAGAGTGCTTCTCACTGGCATCTAGTGGGTAGAGGCTAGGAATTCTTCTAAACATTCTACAAAGCAGAGAGCAGCTCCCCACAAGAAATTATTTGGCCTCAAATGTCAATAGTAACAAAGATGAAAAATCCTTCTCCACTTACTTTAAATGTCACCTTCTCTGGGAAACCTTTTCCAGTTTAACAATATAGCAATAATAGTTAACATTAGCTAAGACTTGTTATGCCTCTAGTATTAAGAGGCATGCATGCATTTGTGAATTAGGAATTATCCTCATTTCACAGATAAGAAAACCGAGGCTAAAGGGATAGATAATTTGCCTAAAGATAAAATGTTAGCGAGAAATAACAAAGCTGAGATTTGAGCCCAGATGGATTTGACTAAAGGTTTCTTAATAACAATATTGCCACTCCACCCTGAAGGTTGAAATAGAGGTGCTCCTTCATGGTAAATGGTTTGATTTTAGAGCCAATTACATTGTCTTTTAACTATTTATCTGGCTGTCCCTGCACTAAACAGTGAGCTCCTTGAAGTCAGGCAATGTGACCTTTGTGTATCCATAGCATATAGAGTGGCACACTATAAACCCTCAGTAAATGTTTACTGAATGAGTACTTACATTGTAGAGATGTGTGTACAGATTATTATTTCTCCAGAGTATCTATTTGAACTTCATTAAATTCACAAATATATTTCATAAGTTTTACAGATGGGGATTAGTCTCCAAGAGAGATGGCAACGGGCAAAATTTACATTTGTAGTCACGTTTTGAGATTTTGTTGCTGGTAGTGTGGTGGGAGTTGAGGATGAGATGAGCAATTGCTATGCATTTTATCAGCTTTAAAGTATGGTTTCAGAATGCTGATAGCTCCTTTATGTTACAGAAATTTAGAGCACTATATATCCTAATTCTCTGAGAAAGATCTGAGTTTCTGCCTCTGGCCCAACAGTCACTTAATAAGAAAATATATAAAGGAGCAAATAAGATTAATTCAGTTCATGTTTTCAGAAGAATGCTGATGGCCTTGCAAAGTTAGACACAGATTTAGAAAACAAACAGAACAAATAGATACAGTTGGTAGAAAGCTACCATACTAGCTACAAATACACAAAAATAACAATTTTCTGGATTTACTTTAAAACTAAAATTGTTGAATGTCACATGGCTGTGCTGATATAATAGGTCCATTTTGCTAATCTTTGCCTAACCCTGCCCTGGCATGTCCAAGAGATTCTTGATTTTAAGAAAAAGGAAAAAAAAAAAAGGCATAAGGCTAGTTTAACTCTCTTCCTGGACCACTCTCTGGATCCAGAGCCTGGTACAGATTTTAGCCTGGCTTGGCTACCTACCCAATTTTGAGAATTTAGATGATCAGTTCATCTTGTTAAATAATACTGTGGACTCACACGTAAATAATCAGTAACTTTTCTGAATAACTAGTAATAATTAATGATAACTAGGGATTTATTAAGATAGCAGTGCTGACAGAGGAGGAGGGCAGATCTAGGACACTTAGAAGAATATTAGCAAGCAGCAGGCAACTATGATCACAATCATAGAGCTACAGACTGTCAGTCAATAAAGCAAAGGGCAAAGCTAATGCTGGAGAGATCCAATAAAAGGTAGCAGGGAAAAAGGTTTTAGGATTGAATGTACACAAGAAGACATTGTTCCTAGGGTAATTGGCAAAAAATGAAAATGGAGATCCAGGAATTAGGGGAAAAGACATGAGTTTTAGAATGAGGCAAGAAAACCAGTGTTGAAAGTTAAGACTATTATCAATAGCTAGATTGATTTGATATTGAATTATTGAAAAATAATGGTCTAAAACACCTTCTATTCATCTGGACCAGGAATATGACTGGTTCTAAAACCTAGGAAAGAAAGGTTTTAATTTTCCAGAGCTATAAAATTGAAGGGAATTCAGTGACAGAAGCTTATGATATTATTTTATATCCCCCTCCCTGGGGTTGAAAAACAGGGTGGATGACTGTTCCCTTTCTCCCATTGGATGACTCACTCTGGAGGTGGAGAGGAATGAGGGGGTCTGGTGGCCTCCAGGTAGAAAGACTTTCCTTAGCCCAGTGCTCTATCTTTCTGTTGATGTCACTTAATGCACTTTTTTTCTCTATGTGGAGATTCAGAGTTTTCTCCATTAACTACACAAATGCCACAGTGCTTTTCTTCTCTAAGATAACGCCTGATATGTCAAGCTCATTATGTGTCTTCATTGAATGATGGTTGGTATTTCTGAGGTTGTCTTTCTCTACATACAGGTACCAATATCCTATATTCATTGACTGAGCCTACAGGATGCTGGTCAGCATCACCGGTCTCCCTTCCTGGAACACCATTTGTAGCTATCTTCCAGCACCTTTCCAGGAGAGCCAGCAGAAATGCTATAATTTAACCTTCTCATAGCAACTAGGAAATCATGCAGTTTTTTTTCAGGCTATGTCTGATTTCAATTAACTCCATACACCTTAACTTGGCCCAGACAATTAAATCTAAGTCAAAGTAGAAGGTAGATCTATTGAACAGCCCCTAGTCTCCCCTACCCTCAAATGTAGGTTTTCTGTTGTGTGACAGGGTGGAGTACATTATTTCATCTTTCTAAATATCATATAAAATTATGTTGGGGATTTTATAACAGCATCCAAGATTATCTCAAGACATATGACTTAGAAGGCTGGGCCCGGTGGCTCACGCCTGTAATACCAGCACTTTGGTAGGCCAAGGCAGGTGGATCACTTGAGGTCAGGACTTCGAGGCCAGCCTTGCTAACATGGTGAAATCCCATCTCTACTAAAAATACAAAAATTAGCCAGGTGTGGTGATGCATGCCTGTAATACTAGCTACTCAGGAGACTGAGGCAGGAAAATCACTTGAACCTGGGAGGCAAAGGGCAAGGTTCATGTAGAGAGTCAAGAATTAAAGATACAGGAGATAAAATGAATAAATGATGATACAGGTCATCAGAGAAAATAGTGTTGGGGTAATATAATGAAAATTGGAGAAGAGGTTAGCCTTTTCACAAAATAGAGATACTGGCTGGGTGTGGTGGTTCATGCCTGTAATCCCAGCACTTTGGGAGGCCAAGGTGGGTGAATCATGAGGTCGAAAGATGGAGACCATCCAGGCCAACATGGTGAAACTGTGTCTCTACTAAAAATACAAAATCAGCTGGATGTGGTGGCACTTGCCTGTAGTCCCACCTACTCAGAAGGCTGAGACAGGTGAATCACTTGAACCCGGGAGGTGGAGTTTGCAGAGCCAAGTTCGCCCCACTGTACTCCAGCCTGGTGACAGAGCAAGACTCTGTCTCAAAAAGAGAAAAAAAAAAAAAAAAAAAAAGAAATAGAGATAATGTGTTTTCTTTCAGGCAAGAGCACAAGAGTTTAAGGTCAGGAAAATAGGAAGAAATGTTCAACCATGAAAGAATCATGACATCTCAACCCTTAGTTATAATAATACACTTTTAAACCTTTCTAAAGAGCTGAAGTTTTCAGTTCATTATTGTAAAAGGGGACACATATGACATGGAGTAGTTGATAACTATATTCAGGAAATTTACAGATACGTTCTTGTTGGGAAATGCAGCCGCATGCATCCAGTCTTTTGAGTCCTGCACAGTGGCATGAGCGTGTGTCTTGGGGCCTGGATAATTCCCTTGCAAAGAGATAAAGAGCCCTCACAGTTTGTATTGGGCATATCTTTTTGCTTGGGAATATTTTTCCCTATTCTGGACTTGATTTGCACTTCTTTGTTCTGGTTCAACATGCATGTCATATGGTACCTAACCAACTCTACAGCTGAATCTGTTCCCAGTTGGGAGGCAATGGAGTCCTTCACCTGTAGCACAGGAGGGACCCATCCAAACCTCCTCACTGCATTGGCTGTGGGGTGAGATCTGCTGGTCATGGGGTGCCAACACTGTGTATTGAGCTAATCTTGCTTTGTCTCTTCTCTATGTTAATATAGTGCTATTCAATCCAGGACCTGAATGAGCTGTATCTTTCTTGGCAACCTCAATACCTGCAAATTATACGGTGAGTTGACATACTCAAACTGCTGCTCTTGGTGGTAGACAACAAATGTTAATTGCTCATCAATTTCAGCCTGGCCAGTCTTTTTAAAATAAAGCAGAAGACCAGGCTTTGCTCAATATGATACTGATTCCCTGAGAGCCAGACTCATTTGGGGGCCTTGCTGCAGTTTGCTAGGTCCAGACTCTCAACTGAAATTGCATTTTTCAAGATCAATTGCTTTTAGGGCTTACTTCAGTGATAGGTGACATCTCCAAAAAAATAAAAATGGATCTTTTCCTTGGAAAAGAATAATGTTTGGCTTGCACCAAGCCCTATGGTGTAAGATACTGAAGTGCAGTGATGAAGTTCTAAATCACATTGATATAGGTTTACTCATGGTGAAAAATTATTTTTGCAGTCATTGAGTGATTGTGTAGTGAGAGGAAGGCAAAGAGAGGGTGAGGAGGTACTACTATAATCAAGGGTTACATATACCAAAAAATTATTTTCTGGACTTTCTGGGTTTTGTTTGATAAAACTACAAATAGCTATCTCTTCTAGATTGCTCACTACATGTTACAAACTAGACTGTATAGATTTGCATATTGTCTTAGTCCACTCAGGCTGCTATAACAAAATGTCATAAATTGGTTGGCTTATAAATGACAAACATTTATTTCTCACAGTTTTGGAGGCCAGGAAGTCTAAGAGCAAGGAGCCAGCTAGTCTGTTTGATGAGGGCCTCTTTTCTGGTCCATAGGTGACACTTTCTCACTGTGTCTTCACATGGTGAAAGAAGCTAGCTTTTCTCTTTACTTATATGTCTCCTTTATAATAATGAACTGAAAACTTCAAATCTTTGATTATCTAGGAAGCTTTAAAAGTGTATTAATGTCCTTATAAAAGAGACCTGAGATCCCTTCCACTCATGAGGACTCCATCCTCATTACCTAATATCTTCCTAAACACCCCACTTCATAATACCAACAACTTAGAGGTTAGAATTCCAATAAAAATCTTGGAAGAACAGAAACATTCAGACCATAGCACATATATTAACTAATTTGTTCCTCAAATAACACTGTAGAATAAATGTTATCCTTCTGAGATTTGCAGTGGTTAGGTAATTTGCTTAAGGTCATAGGCTGACAAGGCATAATCAAGTTTTGAATGCAAATCTATGTGGCTTTGAAGTTCATTCTCTTAACCGATATTGTATCTCATTTTTTTCTAAGACCCAGTTCATCATTCTTATCACCTGGAGAGCCTTAGAAATAAAGATTCCCACATAAACTAAATTTCAGAACAAGTGTTCTGTACTAAGGAGGAAAGAAAGATGCACCACATACTACAGCACTAGACTACTATCACCCCCAACCACCCCGATCTACCATAAAATAGCAACACAAAACAAAGGAATTAATACAATTCTGTGGGTAATGATGTAAATGAAGTGAAAAGTATATTGATAACATTCTTGGACCTGTGATTTTAGTTGAATCGTAGCCAGGTTTCCATTGCAAAAGATTTCCTATTCTACCATATGTGGTTAGAAATATAAAAGGTAGTCCTGCTACATACACATGTACTTCAGGAGCAAGCTTGAGGGAATGTGTTCTCTTTCTGGGTCCACAAGGGGGCGTAGTTTTAAGGGCAAGAACTTCCTAGCACCATGCCCTGCTCCCATCTCTCTCCATCCAGGAGATTTCATGGTTTCTGTTTGAATTTCATGGGCATGGAAAGAAACTAAGAGTCAATCACTCCAGCAAAAGTTCTAAGGAACTCCTTTCATTGGCCTGGGGTCTTAGAGAAGGTGAGGGTTCCTACCAGGTTAAAAGTCCCCTACTTCCACACCCCTTCGGACTCCATTTGGGTCCCCTTCCATGAACATTCTCTCATAGAAGCTGCTTTTCCTCTCCTAAACTCCATCTCTCTCCCTCAATTCCCTTTTACTCAGTGTGGAAGCTGTCTTTCCTCTCCTTGATTCCACCTTTCTGGATTCTCTCACTCAGTGTGAGAAGAGCTTTCCTTCTTTGGTTTCCCCCTCTGGGAACCCTTCTCACTCAGTGTGAGAGCAGCTTTTCTTTCTCTCACTCAGTGTGAGAGTTAGCTGTTTCTTTCTCTCTCCTTCTCCTGTTTCTCTCTCTGTTTTAAATAAATCACTTTCTACAAACACTTTTGAGTCAGGCATTTACTGTGCACTGCACCGTGGTCCCCTCTCTCACTCTTGTGAGGGCAGGAGACCAAGAACCTGGAGAAACATCCTCTCAGGGGAGCTGAGGGCACCCTGAACCCCAATATTACAAGCTCAAGAAAAATTAGACAATCATGACCAATATTTTAGGTAAGTGTAGACATCCTACTCAATAAGATATAAGAAAGGATTTAAACATAAGATATAAGAAAGGATTTAACCGTGTTTGTGTGAAGACAGACTTTGGATGGTATTAGAATAGTTAGTGTAATATGTCTTCCACAAATTCTTATAGCTTCATCAAGTTAGTATAATTCATTCTCTTAGAATGTTTTCTCTTGCCAAATTCTCCTTGAAATTTTCTATAAAATGCACACTACAACTTTCTATTCAAAAGTTAGTAATACTATCTAACCTCTGTTGAAAACCGGTATTCATTCTAGGCCAGTGCTCTGCAAGCTGCCATCCCTTTTAGTCCTCAATGTTTTCTGAAAACTATTTTTACTTAGTACTCTTTCCTCTAAACTGTGGTACCTCAAAAGATGTCTACTTTTCTGCATGGAAGCATTTTAGTCATTACTAAATCAAAATCACAGATACACACAATGTCTATGATTTACATGTTTTAACATGAACAGAAAATGGTAAACATGAGTAGAAATTAAATGAACATAGAAACTGTGTCACTCTCACCAGGTATTAACATATTAAAATGAGAGTGAAAACCTTGGTTTGGTTTTATATGGCTAGAGATAAAGGTCAATAGGATTTGGCAAGTCAACTGTCAGTGGATTGATTTCTTCTCATTCTTTCAAGGATCTGGATTATCACAAGCATTTTTGTTTGATGAATCTAGAAACTGTTCAAGTATCAAATAAAACTTTTTGAGAAAGCCTTTATTAAGAGTTTTTCTCACCCACACAGAAACATAGCGTGTTTCAGACTATAGTAGATAAGAGAAGGAAGTGTTTTTAGATGAGATAGTTAGAAAAATGGTTTTTTTGGTCCCTAATATACCAAAGAATCATTCATTCAATGTATATTTATTGAATTACTACTATATACCTAACACTGTAGCAGGGAGACTAGAGATAAGGCTTTTAAATCACCCAATACCTACTTGCAATCCTTGTCATATTCTGCAATGGCATTTCCATTTTATTGCTGTTGAAATTATTTTAACTGAGCTCATATTTGCAGATAATTCTGAGAATCTGTTTTTTCCTTAGATCAAGCCTGAACCCAATCACAGAGTACCTGGCAGGGAGAGTAGAAATTTTAAACCTGGTCTTCATGCAGGCCATAGTTGGCATAGACTTCCAAAGATGGAAGGTTACCGTGAGAAATCTTGTTGTCATACAAGATAAGAGAGAAGAAAGGACATCAGAACTTCGCTTAATCTGTTTCCAAGGAACATGCTGGAGTTTAGTGTTGCTATACATACAGACCTTCACAATTTCCTATATCTCATCCCTGAAAAATAAGAGGATTTATGTTTTGGGTTTTAAGGTTTTTTTTGTGTGTGTACATAGTAGGTATATATATTTATGGGGTACATGACATGTTTTGATATAGGAATGGAATGTGAAATAAGCACATCATGAAGAATGGGGTATTCATCCCCTTGAACATTTATTCTTTGAGTTACAACAATCCAATTATACTCTTTAATTTATCCAGTTATACTCTTTAATTATACTCTTTATTTTAAAGTATAAAATTAAGATATTATTGGCTATTAATATATTATTGACTCTTTATTTTAAAGTGTACAATTAATCTATTATTGATTGTAGTTACACTGTTGTGTTATCAAATAGTAGGTGTCATTCATTGTTTTTTTCTGCACCTATTAACCACCCCCACCTCCCCATCACCCCTCAGTCCTCCACTAACTTTCCCAGCCTCTGGTAACCATTCTTCTACTCTTTATATCCATAAAGTAAACTGTTTTGGTTTTTAGATCACACAGACAAATGGAAACATGCAATGTTTGTTTTTCTGTGCAGGACTTATTTCATTTAACATAACGATCTCCTCTTCCATCCATGCTCTTGCAAATGACAAGATCTTATTATGTTTTATGGCTGAATACTTCACTGTGTATGTATACCACATTTTCTTTTTCCATTCAGCTGTTGACGGACACTTAGGTTACTTCCAAACCTTAATAATTTTAAACATTACTGCAGCAAATGTAGGAGTGCAGACATCTCGATGTACTGATTTCTTTTCTTTTGAGGTTGCTGGATCATATGCTAGCTCAAATTTTAGTTTTTTGAGGATCCTTCAAACTATTCTCCATAGTAGTTATACTAATTTACATTCCTACCGACAGTGTATGTGAGTTCCCTTTTTTCCCACATCCTCAGCAGCATTTTTTATTGCCTGTCTTTCGGATATAAGGTATTTTAACTGATGTGAGATAATAATTCATTGAAGTTTTGATTTGCATTTCTCTGATGCCCAATGATGTTGAGCACCTTTTCAAAAAGGCTTTTGTCATTTGTATGTCTTCTTTTGAGAAATGTCAATTCAAATCTTTTGCCCATTTTTTAAATCAGATTATTCGATTTTTTTCCTTTAGAGTTGTTTGAGTTCCTTATATATTCTGATTATTAATCCCTTGTCAGATGGGTAGTTTGCAAATATTTTCTGCCATTCTGTGGGTTGTCTCTTCACTTTGTTGATTGTATCTTTTTTTGTGCACAAGCTTTTAAATGTGATGTGATCCTATTTTTTGAAGTTCACTTGGGTTACCTGTACTTGCAGAGTATTGCTAAATAATTTTTTGCCCAGACCAATGTCCTAGAGATTTTCTTCAATGTTTTCTTGTAGTATTTTCATAGTTTGAAATCTGAGATGTAAGTAATTAATCACTCTGATTTGATTTTTGTATATGGCAAGATATAGGGGTCTAGTTTCATTCTTCCGCATATGGATATCCAGTTTTCCCAGCACCATTTATTGAAGAGACTGTCTTTTTTCTAGTATATGTTTTTGGTACCTCTTTCAAAAATGAGTTCAATGTAGGAGTGGATTTATTTCCGAGTTCTCTATTCTGTTCCATTGGTCTATGTGTCTTTTCTTATGCCAAAACCATCGTGTTTTGGTTGTGATAGCTCTGTAGTATAATTTGAGGTCAGGTAATATGATTCCTCCAGGTTTTTTCTTTTTGCTGTTGGTAGCTTTGGCTGTTCTGGGCCATTTGTGGTTCCATATAAATTTTAATTTTTTTTTTAGTTTTAAGATTTTTAAAAAATTTCTGCAAAGAATGTCATTGGTGTTACACTGAATTTATAGATTGCTTTGGGTAGTATGGACACTTTAACAATATTGATTTTTCTAATCCATTAACATGTAATATTTTTTTCATCTTTTGGTATCCTCCTCAATTTCTCTCATCAGTATTTCATAGTTTTTATTATAGAGATTTTTCACTCTTTTGATTAATTCCTAGGTATTTAATTTCATGTGTGACTATTTTAAATGGGATTACTTTTTAAATATCTTATCCTTACACAATGTTTACAGTAATTTCTCTCCTTTGTGCCCTCAGAAAAGTTATACCTTCAGAAAAGGTAGATCATAATTTTGTGTAATATCAATATGTGCCTATCATTATTTGAAAAGGAAGCTTTATTCAATGTATAAACTCAAATCTTTTAGGTCTTCAAAACTGAAATAACTTCCTCAATAGTATATTCCATATTGCTTCCTCTTTCTAGTATTTCTTGTATTCTTTTGTTTTGGTGGAGTGTGTCCTGGATGATTCCAGAGATAGGGTAAAAAGGAAGCAAATCTTTTAAGAACATGCATGTTTGAAACAAATTTCATTCTACATTAATATTTGAATGGTATATTTTCTCAGAATAGAATTATAAATGGGGAATCACCTTCCACTTGTGATGGCATTGCTCCAAAATCTTTTAGTTCTCACTGTGGTAGTTGAGTAGTCCAGCATAATTTTGAGTTCTAGTCCTTTGCATTTGACTTAATTCTGGAAGTTTTTAAGATTCTATCTTTATTCATAGTATGCTAACATGCAGTGAAGATGTGTCCTGATCTGGGATTTTTTTTTTTTCATTCTTTTAGTTGGAGAATAGGGGGGGAGACATAAGATAAGTCCTTTTAATCACCAACCATGTCCTTCAGTTATGGGAAATATTTTTGGAGGAGTTGTTTGATACTTTTATTCTCTTCCTATTTTCTGTGTTTTCTTTCTTCAATGTGACAGACTTCTTGAATTCATATTGTGGGCTTTGCACCATTTCCCTTATTTATTTATTTTTCTTTTCTCTAAGGAGGGGGTGTAGTAGTTAGATGTACATCCTTTGGAGCTACAGGTCCTGGGTTCTGATATGAACTCCACCATTTACTAGGTTTTACTTTGGACAAGTCACTTGTCTTCTCTGTTACACAGTTTTCCTATATAGAAATTGAATAGTGTCTATCTTCAGGTTTGTTACGAACAGAAAATAAATTAATGCATGCAAAGTGCTTATAACAGTGCCTAACACATTATAAGAACTATATCGAATTTTCTATTAAATTATAATTATTACTTTATTGCTTTGATGTTCTACCTTCTGTACATGTCTTCAACTTTGTCTTAAACTTTTTTGGTTGATTTTTTTTTTTTTTTTTTTTTTTAGAAATTTTGATATTATTTTTCAAGATTTTTTCTTGAACAGCATGATGACAGTAGTTAGTAATACTGTATTGTATACTTGAAATTTACTGAGAGAATAGATCTTAAATCTTCTCACCACACACAAAAGAGATATGTGACGTGATGAATATGTTCATTGGCTTGATTTCAGTAACAATGTCACAATGTGTATGTATATATGGATATATATATATATAAAACACATTATACACTGTAAATGTTTATAATTTTTGTCAACTATACCTCAGTAAAACTGGACAAAAAGAGATTTTTCTTTGTTTATATGTCAACCTATAATTTTATCATGGATGCTATATCTTTTCTTTCTCTAAGGTGTTAATTAGAGTTTTACTTAAAGCTTTCTTATGCTTTCTCACACTGTCTCTGCTTCTGTTTATTTCCTTTTTCTATTTGTTCATTTTGGCCTATGTTTCACATTGAAAGTTTTCATCAAATACCAATTATCCTTTGCTCTCTACTCACATTTAAGTGTGAAGAAATAACTGTCCATTTATACTTAAGAATAAAACTAAAATGCTATTTCAAAGGTCTTTGTCATTTTCTTAGTTAACTGGTGATACTCACTTTAAAGTGATTGTATAGAGACATGGATACCTGGAAGGAGGACTGCCAATTTGTTGTGTGTGAGGCTGTTCCCCTTTGAGAAGGCACTAATTCTTCAAAAATAAATTCTCTCAATTCTTGCCTGGTTGCTTGTGTTTGAGAAGAGGTTAGACATTTCGATTCTTCCTATGAAATAATTCACTTGGTATCAGTGTTTTTTGTTTGTTTCTTTCTTCTACCTGCCACTGTGCTTGAAATTTCAATCTGGAGCATTTCTTAAATTTTTCCAAGGAACAGACATCTGATCACCTACTAGGATGAAGAGGACCTGGAATTCTAGTATCTCCTTATATAGTCTTTAAATAATTCCTCTGTTTTCTGCCTTATACATTTTTCTTCCATCATCTTTTGAGATACTTGGTGTTTCAAACTCCTGAGCCTTTCCAATTTCCATGGGCTGTACTAATTTGCTTCTTACCAGCATTTCCTTCTGTAAGCCTTTTGATCTTGATTTAATTAGCTTTGTTTAGTCAACATCCTTCCATCTGTTTTCTATATTTCAAATTTATGCTAATACTTCTCATCAATTTTTGTCTCTTCTTGTGGTTCCTTTATCTTTATGGGTTTATGCCTTTTCATTTCTCATAGTATTTGGGGGTACAGGTTCTAAAGCTGAACTCTTTGTGTTCGAAGCCTTGCTGTGCCATATTACCAGCTGAGAGAGCATAGGTTATTTATTTAAGATGTCTGTATTTCTATTTTTTCATTTATTTTCTTGTTGAAAAGCATAAATTAAAAAAAGCACCTGCATCGTATAAGTTAGTACATGTAAAGTACTTAGAACTGTGTCTGACACAAAGTACCTGTTCAATAATTGTCAACTGCTACTATTGTTATCACTATTGACATATTATCATTATTTAGAAGTTTCAGATAGGAGTAGAGATAAACATGTGCATTTGATTCTCTATATTTAACCATTAGTTTATTTTTAAAATGTAGATATGACAAGTGAATACTCTATTATTAATTGTCCTGGAGAACTTAGAAGAACAGGACAAAGTAATTGTGGTCAGCTTTTATACATGATATTCCTTAAAAGCTTGGAATGAATAAAGTTCAAATAATTGGTACATGAATCATTGCATTTCTCTACTTTCCTGAACTCATTACCAGTTTCATCTTAATGATGGTTTCCTTTATGGTCACAAGGTGGATATAGCAGTTACATATATCTCATGAAGATAAGACAATGTCTAGATGCAGAAAAGGTGCAATGTTATTTATATCTTCTTCTGAAGAGTGAACAAATCTTTCTCAGAAGCCCCCAACAGATCTTCATTCATATATCATTGGCTACAATCCATTAATTACCCTTAAATCAATCACTGGCAATAAAAATAGAACCAAAAAAATTGGCATAGATTGATTAAGGCTTATGTCTTGGCCTGGGACTAGAATCCAAAGCTCTTGGGTCGTATGGGGCAGGAGTGCACACATAAAAAGTAAATTGTGTTGTTGTAAGAAAAAAAGGCCGGGCACAGTGGCTCATGCTTGTAATCCCAGCAGTTTGGGAGGCTGAGGTGGGGGATCACTTGAAGTCAGGAGTTCAGAACCAGCCTGGCCAACATGGTGAAACCCCCATCTCTACTAAAAATACAAAAAGTAGCCAGGCGTGGTGGTGTCTGCCTGTAATCCCAACTAATCAGGAGCCTGAGGCAAGAGAATCGCTTGAACCCAGGAGTGGTGGTTGCAGTGAGCGGAGACTGCGCCATTGCACACCATCCTGGGCCATAGAGCAATACTGCATCTAAAAAAACAAAAAGAAAAAGGAAAAAAAAAGGAGGGGAAGGAGATGTTCAGTAGGCAAACAAGTGATGCCAAGAAATGGATTCTCCAGGTTGTTGTATAAAGTCATAAATATTGAGTATACCTGAAGAAGATTAAGACCTATAATTTTAATGAGCATGTTGGGAAAGCAAAAGTGGATTTCCCTAATGCCTAGTAAGTATTCTGTAATGCCTAATACTAGGCCTATTGGTATTCAAATCAAATTGCTATTGTAACTTAAAGCTTGCTTGCCACAGTGTTGCAAATAGCCAGCTTCATTGTTCAGATAAAAACAGATAAATTTTCCCAAGTTAACTACTTCCTTTCCCTTTACGCATTATGCATGAGATAGATGAAAACTAGGTAAAATAAATATAAATGTATATTGCATTCAGAAGTGAATGTCAGTTCAGTTTCCTTACTCTTACCTATGCCCAAAGAGTATCTGAGAATAGTGAATGAATCGCTTACCTGACTTCCTGTCTTCCTGAGTATAATTCAGAAAATGAATTATAATTCTCCAATTTGCCTTACACACTGTAGTGAGCTAATTACAACACTTTTACAGTTCAGCCTCCTTAAAAATCAAACTGTGGAAGTTGTGATAAACCTACTGGCAATTAAGAGACAGCAAGATGGATTATCTCTAGATGCTCATTAGACTTCCTGAAGTTTGGAGAGTCACATCTGTTTCTGCTATACTTTGGTCTTTTTTGTTGTTGTTGATTATGGAAGCTTTTTGTGGCCCTGTTGAGTTGCAGATATGCAAATGAGCTTTATCCAAGCATGCTTACTTTCTGGGATGAAAAGTTTCCAGGCAGATACACAGCAAGAAGTCACGGTACATTCATTCTCAGAGCCTGAGAAACGTATGCTAGGTCTCATAAGAAAACTTTCAATTTTGGAGAGAGACAGTGGAAGCTTATGATATTTTTCAGTGTGATTTGGATTGGAAAAGAAGTGAAACATTTTTTACCTTGGAATGCACTGATAAGAATAAAAATAGTGCCTCTAAATAAGTTCAATAAAGCCAGGAGTGTTCTTTCTTTCAGTTTTCTATTTATTCTTCATTCAGGTTTCCTACAAAAATTTCATATAATTCTGCATTAGGGGCACATATGCAGAAAGTTATAAAATGCAGAGACATTTTTCTTTGGCACAGATACTTCAGTGACATTAAATTTTAAAGTGATTTTTTTATAACAGTTTTGCTAATCCACATGTAGAGTCAGTTCTGAGATGATGACTCATAGCTGAATCAATCATTTTAGATGGATTTGGGGTTAGGAGTCAGAAATTACAGCTAATTGAACCATCAGCAGAACAACACAGCTATTTCTACAACCAAAGGAAGTGAATCAACCATGTATATTTGTTCATCTAGACATGACATTTGCTGATATGATGTCAAAACCCCAATCCATCCACAAAATAGTTGCTTTATTTTATCTTATAAACACTGCACATGACTCCATTAATGTTAATTTCCTTTGAACTTATCCAACCACTTATAGGAAATTTTAGTTGTCCATCGTTTGTAGAAATTTATCACTTGAGATTATAATAGATTTATTTTATTAGCTGTATGTCCAGACTATACTATCTGGTACAAGAAACTAAGCCTATGACGATTTTTAAAAATTTAGTTCTATGCACTGGATAGCTAGGTGCTTGGGTACAATAACTTACACTTAACATTTACAATAATGTTTATCATACATAATATTTTCAACAGCAAATAACATTTACAAAGTTACTGTTGTATGTCTAGTGCAGCGTTAAATGTGATGCAAGATAGGTAAGAGTTGAAACACACAGTTTGTATACCTAATTCTGGTTAGGCTTCTTTGAGAGAAGCATAGTACCTGGAATGAAATAGTTTTATTCTACTGTGTGATGGTGAGCCTATGTTATGGTCTAAATGTTTGTGTCCTCGTGCCTCCCAGTTGATATATTGAAACCTAATCTCTAAAGTGGTGGTATTAAGAGGAGAACCCTTTAAGAGGGGAGGAGGTCATGAGGGCTCTACCCTCATGAATAGCATTAATGCCCTTATAGAAGAGGCCCCATGGAGCTTCTTCACCCCTTCCACCATGTGAAGATACAGCAATAAGGCACCATCTATGAAGCTGAGTGAGTTCTCACTAGACATCAAATCTGCTGATACCTTGATCTTGGACTTTCCAGTTTCCAGAACTGTGAAAAATACATTTCTGTCATTTATAAATTACCCAGTCGAAGATATTGTGCTATAGCAACCCAAATTAACTAAGGCAGCCTACACCTTGAATAATATGTTTATTTCTGGTTGTCACACTAAGAAAAGTCATCTAGAGGCTAGAACTGTATATGTAGAATAAAAAGGACCTGAGAGGATGAGACTGTCATGGGCATATGTGAAAGAAGAATTGTACTTGTTTTGTGTGATAGAGAATATAACTAGGACCAAGGAGTGGATGGAAATTATGTGAAGAAAGAATTCATTATATTTTAAGAACTTGTTTTCTTATTTCTTCTCTGTTGAGGAAAGTTGAGTTTATCATACTCCTCAGTTGATGGCACACTGATTATCATTGCTGCTTGCAAGGACCACATTTATTTTATTGTTTTTATCTATTTTCATTTCTCATACCCCCAGGCAATTATTCTAATCCTTTACTGTTTGTCTACTTGTAAAATGTGTTTTGTTGTTTTTTACTTGCATATATAGTTTACATAGGTGGTATTTTGTATAGACGTCATTCTATTTATTTCCCTTTTCACTCCACATGTTTTCTAAGTTCTATTTAGTTTGCTGCATGTATTTTGTCATTTGTAAATGCTACATAATCTCCATAGTACAGCTGCCACACTTTACCAATTAAATTGGCTGATTACGTGATTAACTATCATTTCTGACTCCTAACCCCAAATCCAGTGATGAGTATGCTGATCACATCCAACTTCCTGCCACCATAAACAACATTGCAATGAATAGCCTTACATGTCCCATTTTATACTTTTGTAAGCCTATATATTCAGGGTCATACAGTGTATGTATAAATAGCTCCCTTTTGCTCTATAGAATGACTTCTATCAATAGTGTATGAAGGATTCTGGAGCCTAGGGCTTAGCAAACTTTTTCTGTGAAGAACCAGATAGTAAACATGTTAGGCATTTCAGACCACTAGAGAGTCTTTGCCACCCCTCCTCTTTCTCCTCCTCCTCCTCCTTCTTCATCCTCTTCTCCTTTGAATCATCCATCAAAAATGTTAAAATTATTCCTATCTTATGAGCTGTACAAAAATGGGCCAAGATCCTCATTAAAGTCTTGGGCTATCTAGATCTAGCCCTGCATTTCTGACAACATGTGGCAGATGATTCACTTCTCTAATTTTGGCCAGTGTCGTAAATATCAATTGAGTACTTACTATTTTAACTTCCACTTCTCTGATTATTAATTAGTTAGATCATCTTTTAAATTATTTGTTAACATTTGGGTTTTCTCATCAGTAAATTTCCTATTACAACTTTTATATTATTGGTTCTTAGTGGTTTCTTATACATTGGAAACTAATTCATTGTCAGTTTTAAACACTTTAAGTCTTTTTAAATCTGTTATCTGCTCACTAATGTTATACATGGTGTCTTTCATTGAACAGAAATACTTAATTTTGATGTTCTTCAAGAGTTTTCTAACAGTCTGAGCTACAAACAGAGTAAATGGACCACCACAACAGGTAGTGAGTTTCTGAGCACTAAAGTGTTTCTTGAAAGGCTGAATGGTCATTTGGCATCAATGTTGTAGTGTTTCAAATACTAAATGCTGCAATGTTTGGAAAAGAGTATTATGGTCTTTTTTGATACACATGAAATTATTTGAGATTATTTGATACACATGAAACAGTTTGAGAGCAACATTTGGAAATCACAGAATTTGGGCAGTAAAAGGAATATTAGTGATTCATTTAATCCAGATTTCCCATTTTCCATGGTAAGAAACCGAGGCCAGAACAGGCGAGGTACTTGCTAAAATTTCCCACAGCTAGTAAGTGGCAGAGGCTGGACCAGAATTTCTTGCTTCATAGTCCACTGCACTTTCCATTACCTCAAGATAAATTCCAAATTTAATGGGCCAGCAGTAAACACTCTAGGTGGTTCCAGTGGTGGGAGGATAGCACTGAGGTAGAAAATGTATGCGGAAAGGGGCATCTACAAGTTTTCCTAGGATTGATTGGTTCATGGTAAATGCTAATGCTACTTTTATGACTATACATAATCTATGTTGTTGCCATTTATGAAAACAATTATAAAGTCATTATCCACATTTTTCTCTCACCCAAATTATTATGAAGGCTGCAGCTTTCCCAAGTACCCCAGGCACAAATTGTATTATCTTTTTCCTATAATGCCAGATACTAAAGACTACTGTGCCTTTTCAGCTGAACTAGGACTGTGTAACAAAAGAAAATATTGCAGAATCCTTAATATCATGCATTTAAGAGAGCCACTAGCTGCCAATACTTGATATGTGCAGATCGGAAATTCAGTCCCCTCCCACAGTGCTTGGCAACAAAGTCTTTCAAGATTTGTGCACTATTATCTACCCTAGTGGAAAAACTTATCAAAGAACTTGAAGTTTTTTAAAGGAGGTGCCACTCTAAGTAAAATCAGCTTATTTTAGACCTACCCTGGCACTGCTAAGAAAAACAAATAGTTTCTCTAAATAAGTTTTTTTTTTTCCTACCCTAAGTTTAAGACTTTTGGTGTTTTACACATTGTTAGATCACAAAATAAGATTGTGAGACCCTTTCTGTGAGGTTGTATCAACAATACCAAACAACTCTTATACTGTACTGATACTTATATATTAATTTCTAATATTACAGATTTTTGTGTTGGTGGAGGGTGAGGGGCAAGGGTTCAACAGGCTGGGAAAATGTCGTTGCAATATTATATGACAGACATACTTTGAGTGGGCTTTATAGGTATATGTAAATGACATGAGTTCAGATAAGATACTCCTGGTTTGTTTTTGTTCTTTTCCCTCAATAGGAATAATCCTTGAATGAGCTAGTTTCCTGTTCTGAACAGCACAGTGGGAGATTTCACAGTTTTCTCCCAGGCCTTTTCGAAACTTGACAGCTAATTGGAACAGTACAAAGGCCACTTTCATAACCTTTGCTCAGCTGCAATTCTTCTCTTGCCTACTCCCTTCCACAATGTGTCTAATTGTCCTGTACAAGAGTGTCTATTTGATGTATCTTGAGTACTGTGACTGTCCTGACAAGTGTTGGCAAAGTTCAGAGTGACTGGGAGCAATTCTTTATGCCACACGTGTTCTCATTTTTCAATGTTGTCTACTTTTGACCTGGACTAGCTGCTATGCTGAAACTATTTTTATTGCCCTTTCTCTAGGAAAACTGAATACTGTTCTGGGATTGAATAGTTTTCCTACCGACCGCTTCCCCTAGCACTGCATCTGCTTCCATTGTACTTTCTTTTTGCTGTGTAGCTTAAATATACAATTTAAACATGCTGCTTATTTTTTCCACAAGTCAAAACATATTCCCTGCTTGAATTGAGAAGAAATAAAAATAAAAGAAATAAAAAGGGAAAGGAAGAAGAAGGAAGTCTGTCTTCATTGGACATTCCTTGGGCAACAAATGGCATGTGTGAGAGTTCTAGCTAGAAAGAAATGCTGATCAATGATTGAACAGTGCTAACTCAGTTCCATTTCCATTCTAAAAGCTGAAAGGGTAGATAAGGAACCAGCAGTCCCTATAGTATGGTGAAGCACACTTCCTTTTCTATGTATAAGCAAATGAACTTACACATAGAGTGCCTCAAACCACTCCCACTGCTGCTCATGATTGGCGCCTAATTCTAAAGCACCTAATTCTGTTCTCCCTGAGGAAAGAGGATACCAACTTGCCTCTGTCTGCATACACTTTTTTAGGTTTCCAACTCCCTACTCTAGCTCATCACAAGTATGGGTGAAGCCTAGATAAATGTATATATAATGACTAGGGATATAGTAAACAACTGCTTCAAGAAAGGCAGAATAGGGTGCCAAAACATAATTCCCTGCTGGTACTATAATAAATTAAGATAATATATTAATTAATAAAATCTTAACTGTACCAAATAGGAGTCCTGCAGGTTATAACTCAGGGTTCTTTCCTTTTATGTCCTTAAGAGAAAATTAGGGGTGAGAAGATGACACATTTATTAAGATTCAGTGTGTGAGATGTCTAGACATCCTGAATAAAACACAGGCAATCCCAGTCATCTGTGATGAGATATTAAATTTGTATAATACACTGTCAAAAGTATGGTCTCTCCTAATTGCCCCTAGGAAGAATGCTATTGTTTTGATAATTCACGATTTTCTTACTGGTTTCCAACACAGGAAAAAATCTTGTGTCTCACTACTGGACTTCTTCTCACCATGAGAACTACTCTGAGTGCCTGGCTGCCCATATTGACATTGTTTTCCACATGCATTCATGAGTATGAGAGCAGGTCTTTCCATATTAAAAAAAAAAAAAAAAAAAGCTAATTGTATCAGGTGCAGTATGAATTGACTCTCAGGCATATTAACCCAGCTCTCATTATTAGGAGTCTTTCATTACCTATAGGCCTTTTTCTCTCCCTAAAATGTATTTATTTTTGGAGGACAGTAAAGAGGTAAATGGTATGATGAATCATTGCTGTTTCTTCTCATGAAAACATTAAATAGAATCATGAACTACCAGAAAAAGTTCATCAAACCTTGCTCTGCTGCCTTTCTTTATGAGGATAATGCAGCCCCCTAAATCAGGACTTGTCAGTGGTGAAAACTGGAGTTGCCAAGTCTCCATTGGAAATTTCATGGTAAAAAGCATAAACATGATTTTTTTTCCCTTTTATGAAATTCAGATAAAGCCTTAAAAATGTATCCTCTCTCTCTCTGTTTCAGTGATCTGACACTCTGTTCGAGATTCATTAAGTTGAAGGCTGACATTTTCTCTGACCACAGACTCGACTTCAGTCTGCAGATACTGTCCTGCAATTCAGCACACATTGCTATCTATTCATCGTGGAGGAAAAGCAAATTGCAAATATTTTACTCAGTCAAATCATTATGTGCTTAGGATATTCAAAGTTACACAAAGCTAAGTAACATGTACTTTTAGATACTTGGCATTGTAATTACAATGTAGTGCAAATAAGTATTTATTGGGCACTTATGTGTCTAGCATTGTAATCATGGCTTTTCTTTAAAAAACACTTGACATAGCTGGATGGATACAAGAGATTTTCTGGGCAGAATTTCCTCTGAAATTTTTCCTCCACTGGCCCATTATTTTACTGTTGGAGCCTTTTTTTTGGATCTCAAAAAATGTTGGCTTTCAGATTCTCTGAGGGTAATCAAGACACACGGGTTATGGCAATTAGAGCAATCATTGCAGTTGTTACTGGCAGGAAACAAGAGTCAGAATTGGACTTGAGATGAATATCGAGAGTGAGAGAAAGTTTAGAGAGATGTATATTAAATGAGAAGAGAGAGAAGGTGGAGGTCATCTCTGACTAGCCCTCTCTTCCTCTTAGTTTTGCTAATAATCTGTCTTTTGTGTGAGTTAAGGAGTGTAAACTTCCAAAAAGAAGCAGAGCCAGTTATGTCTAAGTTGAAGCAAAAAGTACATTTCACTGTTGAAGACTTGTTTGATTATCCAAGCCACTGTTTTTTTTTCTTTTAAAATGGATAATGTTGAAAAGTTCAGAATCTAGTAAATTCTTGAGATGTCGCTTTGGGTAACATGTGCCAAATAATTCACAGGCACAATTAACAAAAATATCTATATCACAATGATTGAATCTTCTCAACTAGTTTGTCCCTTTTGCTTCTCTCTCTTTCTGGCAAGTCTTTGAATAAGCTGGAACACTGGAATTGCATGCAGATTTTAAAGACACTGATATATAATTCAATAGCACCTCATTGTTTTTAAACATCAAGATTTCACTACTGATTTTCTTCAGAGAGAATTCATTCCATATTTGTCATTCACAGAGGAGTCACAAGGCAACCTCTTTTGTAGTGATTTTCATGAGCAAATGATAGAAAATATGAAGGAAAAACATTGTTTCCTGTGTTTTATTTGTAATACCCTATGTATATGCCTGCACTCTAATAGTTGAGGACATAAGAAAGGAAGTTTGATGAGAAAGATGTAAAATATAGAGATGAATTTTCACCATATTATGTAGTCAGCAATAAAGGTAGAAAAGGCCAGCAAGACAGCATGTTCATGAGTATTATAGTGGGCTCAGAGTGAACCAGGTATTCAAGTATTTCATAATACCATGCCACGGCCTTCTTGGATGATGTTATATTGACAGTGAGAGATTCATTACTATCACTGAGTATAGCAGCAATCCTGTAGTATAAGGTTTCATCTCAAATCATTCAAAGTGGCTTGAAATTATACACGGCTGATTTTAAAAGGTGGGTTAGAATCATAACTTGCTTATTTGTTTTAAAGAAAACTATGTCATCTGCTTGCATAATGATTTGTAACTTAAATGCTTTATTCAATCTTTCTATATAATTGAGCCTAATTGTTCTCTAATATTGAAAGGCCTAAGCTTTATATGCAACAATCACTATCTTTGATATTTCTGTGAAGGTGCTTTTGAATAATAAGTGTATACACCTTTTAGATTTTTTTTATCAATGTTTTATATTCCAAGACTGCTATTTATACTTATTTGTATTCTTAGTTTATAACATGTAGTATTCAGGAGAATAAACCCTTGGGAACGCTATGCAATAAGGATTCCAAAAGACATTTATGTCCTATTTATTTTTATAGTTTCCATACAAAAGTGCTTATTGTGCAGAAACAACCAGGATAGCTTATGTAAATATATATATACACACACGAAGCCTGGAAAGATCCCCAGGGCCTTCATTATTTACATTGTTTGATAGCCACATTCTAATTGTTGATAGGTTAAGGCCTGTGTTCTTAGACTGATGTTCTCAAGATTTTGTTTCCTCTACCTTAAAAGTTAAAACATTCAAAAGAATGAATAATATGTATTGAGCAATTACTACATGAGAGATACAAAGGATGGGTAGACTTTTAGTAATTAGAGAGCAAGAAGAAGTTTTTGAATTTGGAATAAACAGTACAAATAGGACAGAGTGCAGGATATGCTGTAGGTCAGTGTTTGGTTGAAATGGAGGAGGACTCTCATGCAGGATAAAAAATGGAGAATGGCTAGAAAGGTTAGAGTTAGATTGTAAAAAAGCCTGAATGTTAAACTAAGCAATTTGTTTCACCTTATAGGCAGTGGGGAGCCATGGAGTACCATCAGTAATTCACTTATTTTCAGATTAGAAACATTTACTTATTATAGAATGCAGACATTTATTTGGAAATGCAATAATCCTTTAACTCTTAGCATGACAACCCATGTTGATATACAGCATTACATTTTCCCTATATAAAATACTATATGAAGAATAAAATCGATTTATATTTCAACTTTCTTTTAACTTGGAGATGATGGTGAATGTTGATTTTGATCTTTAGCCAATGATACTGATCATTATCCTTACCTTTATTAAATTCCAACAATGTGCAAATGGAAGTGTAAAACATATAACTTGGCAAGGTAGTTCTTCTCATGGTTGACTGATTGGAGATATTTCAAAGTGAATTAGAAAGCTGCTAACCTCTTTGGATTTTTCTTTTTGTCAGAATCATTAAAGGGACTGGTATTTGGGTGAGATTTGAACTCTGTGAGATCAGAAACTATGACATACTTACTCTACTATTGCCAATATTCAGCACATAATTATATGCCTGGCACATATTTAAGAGACTAAAAGGAACTTATCAAATGAATGAGTGAATGAGTGAATGAATGATATTCTGGACTTCCGTGATTTTTCCTAATGTGATTTCACCCCCTTTTCACTTCAGTCACCTATTAGCACTTGTACAATGTTATCACTAAAATTCATCCACTCTTAAGACATGGTAATTAATGCAACACATGATCATAAATGGATCCGAGACAAGAAGGAGCCATTAGGAGGAAAGTCTTAGCCAAGTGTGGTGGCACACTGCTACTGTAGTCTTAGGTACTGGGAACTCTGAGGTGGGAGGATTGCTTGAGCCCAGGAAGTCAAGGCTGTGGTGAGCCGTGATGGTGATATATGAATAAGAATTTTAGATATTAAAATTATATCATTGTAAATTTTGTGACGTAGATCATTGTTCTTTGATTACATAAGATGGTAACAGAATTTTTGCAGAAACAGGATAAAGGTTATACAATAATTATTTTATAATTTTTACAACAGTTGTGAAAGCCTGAAATTATTTTTAAAAATTGTAAAAACTGGAGGACGATCCAAGATGGCCGTTTAGGAACAGCTCAGGATTGCAGCTCTCAGTGAAAGCGCAGAGGGTGAGTGGACGCCACGTTTTTATTGCCCACAGACTAGGAAATTCTCAGGCAGAGGAGCTACACGGTCGCCAGCGCGGCTGTTTCAGCCAGCGCAGCTGTGCCGGCCGGCGCCACTGCTTTGCCCTGCGTGGCTGCTTTGTCGGCGCCCCGGAGCAGCAGTTCTCCGTACAAAATACACCGGTCCGGATGCCCTTTTGGCTGGTGATTGGAGCCACGGGAAGTCGTCCATTCGCCGGTTCAAAAAGGGGACTGAGCAGAGAACCAGGACAGTAGATTCCAGGGCAAAAAAAAAAAAAAAGCTCCACAAACCTCAGTGCCACTGTTTAAGCCAGCGCAGTGAGCGGCCACAGGGGAAAACAAACGGACCCCAGTGCCACTCCAACAGGCGACTAGAACAGCAACTTAAAAAAGGCTCTGAGGCAGGGAGCCAGGCAATCAGGCTCGGCTGGTCCCACCCCCACAAAAGAACAGCAACCAGAAACTATGGATTGAGACATTCACAGCAAGAGCAGCTGAACCCAGGACAGTCCAGCTCTGTGGGGGAGGGGCGTCCGCCATTAGCGAGGCAGCTCGCCAGGACGGAGGTAGTCCGCCAATGCTGAGGCAGCCTGCCGTTGCCAAGGCAACCCGCCACAGGAGAGAGACTCCGCCTCAACAGAGGCGGGCCACCATTGCCAAAGCAGGTCTAACTACACCCATATAAACAGGACGGCAGGGAAGTTCACTCGGCAGTGGGGCGGAGCCCACAGCAGCTCAGCAAAGCCACTATAGGCCAACAGTGACTAGGCTGCCTCCTTGCAGGGCTGGGCAGATCTGAAGGAAAAAAAAAAAAAAAAAAGATGGCAGCATAACGGAAACTCATAAATAAAGCCCTAAATCCCTGGGACAGAGCACCTGGGAACAAAAAGCAGTTTATGAGTTTTGTGCAGCAGACCTAAACGTACCTGCCCAGCAGCTCTGAATGAACAACAACAGAGCTCACAGCTCACCATTTGAGCTCCTATAAAGAAGAGACTGTCTCCTCAAGCAGCTCCCTGACACTTATATATCCAAAGAGACACCTCATAAAAGAGAGATCAGATTGACACTAGGCGGGTATCCTTCTGGGACAAAGATACCAGAAGAAGAAAACTGGTAACAGCCCTTACTGTTCAGCAGCTGCTGCAGGTGAACCCCAGGCAAGCAGGGCCTGGAGTGAACCTCAGCAGACCTACAGCAGAGGGGCCAGACTGTCAGAAGGAAAACCAAGAAACGGAAATAACCTCATCATCAACAAACAGAACGTCAATCTGAAAGATTTGAGACCCAATCTGAAAGCCAACAACCACAAAGTCGACAGGTGGATAAATCCTTAAAGATGGGAAGAAACCAGCACAAAAAGGATGAAAACACCCGAAACCAGAACACCTCTCCTCCTACACAACGCCTCACCAGCAAGGGAACAAGGTTGGAGGGAGAACGAGTGTGATGAAATGACAGAATCAGACATCAGAAGGTGGGTAGTAAGAAACGTCTGTGAACTTAACCAACATGTTCAAACCAAATGCAAAGAAACTAAGAACGTTGAAAAAAGATTTGACTAAATGCTAATGAGAATGGACAAAATAGAAAGGAGTATAAGTGAATTGATGGAGCTGGAAAACGCAACACAAGAACTTCGTGAAGCATGCACAAGTATCAACAGCCGAATTGACCAAGCAGAAGAAAGGATATCAGAGGTTGAAGATCAACTAAATGAAATAAAACGGGAAGGCAAGACTGGAGAAAAAAGAGTAAAAAGTAAGGAACAAAGTCTCCAAGAAATATGGGACTATGTGAAAAGACCTAATCTACGTTTGATAGGCGTGGCTGAATGTGACGAAGACGATGAATCTAAGCTGGAAAATACTCTTCAGGATATTATCCAGGAAAACTTCCCCAACCTAGCAAGGCAGGCAAATATTCAAGTCCAGGAAATACAGAGAACACCACAAAGATATTCATCAAGAAGAGCAACCCCAAGGCACATAATCGTCAGATTCACCAGGGTTGAAATGAAGGAGAAAATACTAAGGGCAGCCAGAGAGAAAGGTCAGGTTACCCACAAAGGGAAGCCCGTCAGACTCACAGCAGATCTCTCAGCAGAAACCCTACAAGCCAGAAGAGAGTGGGGGCCAATATTCAACATCCTTAAAGAAAAGAACTTTCAACCCAGAATCTCCTATCCAGCCAAACTAAGCTTCATAAGTGAAGGAAAAATAAAATCCTTTGGGAACATGCAAGTACTCAGAGATTTCGTCACCACCAGGCCAGCTCTACAAGAGCTCCTGAAAGATGCTCTACACATATAAAGGAACAACAAGTACCAGCTCAACTAAAGGGCAAAACACCCAGCTAGCACCAAAATGGCAGTATCAAATTCACACATAACAATATTAACCCTAAATGTAAATGGACTAAATGCCACAATCAAAAGACACAGACTGGCAAATTGGATAAAAAGCCAAAACCCATCAGTGTGCTGTATCCAGGAAACCCATCTCACATGCAAGGATACACAAAGGCTCAAAATAAAGTGGTGGAGGAAGATTTACCAAGCACATGGAGAGCAAAAAAAAGCAGGAGTTGCAATTCTCATCTCTGATAAATTAGACATTAAAGCAACAAAGATCATAAGAGACAAAGAGGGACATTATATAATGGTAAAAGGATCAATGCAACAAGAAGAGCTAACGATCCTAAATATATATGCACCCAATACAGGAGCACCCAGATACATAAGGCAAGTTCTTAATGACTTACAAAGAGACTTAGACTCCCATACAATAATAGTGGGAGACTTTAACACCCCATTGTCAATATTAGACAGATCAACCAGACACAAAATTAACAAGGATATCCAGGACTTGAACTCAGACCTGGACCAAGCAAACCTAATAGACATTTACAGAACTCTCCACCCCAAATCCACAGAATATACATTCTTCTCAGCACCACATCACACTTACTCTAAAATTGACCACATAATTGTGAGTAAATCACTCCTCAGCAAATGCAAAAGAACGGAAATCGTAACAAACAGTCTCTCAGACCACAGTGCAATCAAGTTAGAACTCAGAATTCAAAAACTAACCCAGAACCGCATAGCTTCATGGAAACTGAACAACTTGCTCTTGAATGTTGACTGGATAAACAATGAAATGAAGACAGAAATAAAGATGTTCTTCGAAGCCAACGAGAATGAAGACACAACATAAGAGAATCTCTGGGACACATTTAAAGCAGTCTCTAGAGGAAAATATATAGCAATAAGTGCCCACATGAGAAGTAAGGAGAGATCAAAAATTGACACCCTATTGTCAAAACTGAAAGAGCTAGAGGAGCAAGATCAAAAAACCTCAAAGTCTAGCAGAAGACAAGAAATAGCTAAGATCAGAGCAGAACTGAAGGAGATAGAGACACAAAAAAACCTTCAAAAAATCAATAAATCCAGGAGCTGGTTTTTTGAAAAGATCAACAAAACAGACCACTAGCCAGATTAATAAAAAAGAAAAGAGAGAATAACCAAATTGATGCAATAAAAAACGATAAAGGGGATATCACCACAGATTCCACAGAAACTCAAACCATCATCAGAGATTATTACAAACAACTCTATGCACACAAACTTATAAACCTGGAAGAAATGGATAAATTCCTGGACACTTGCCTCCTGCCAAGCATAAACCAGGAAGAAGCCTAAACCCTGAACAGACCCATAACAAGGTCTGAAGTTGAGGCAGCAATTAAGAGCTTACCACCCAAAAAAAGCCCAGGTCCAGATGGGTTCACAGCTGAATTCTACCAGACGTACAAAGAGGAGCTGGTACAATTCCTTCTGAAACTATTCCAAACAATACAAAAAGAGGGAATTCTTCCCAAATCATTTTATGAGGCCAACATCATCCTGATTCCAAAACCCGGCAGAGACTCAACAAGAAAAGAAAACTTCAGGCCAATATCCATGATGAACATAGATGCAAAAATCTTCAATAAAATACTGACAAGCCGATTGCAACAGCACATCAAAAAGCTTATCCACCATGATCAAGTAGGCTTCATCCCGGGGATGCAAGGCTGGTTCAACATACACAAGTCTGTAAACATAATTCACCACATAAACAGAACCAAAGACAAAAACCACATGATTATCTCAATTGATGCAGAGAAGGCCTTTGACAAAATTCAACAGCCCTTTATGCTAAAAACACTCAGTAAGCTAGGTATCAATGGAACGTATCTCAAAATAATAAAAGCTATTTATGACAAACCAACAGCCAATATCATACTGAATGGGCAAAAACTGGAAGCATTCCCCTTGAAATGTGGCACCAGACAAGGATGTCCTTTCTCACCACTGCTATTCAATATAGTATTAGAAGTTCTAGCCAAAGCAATCAGGCAAGAAAAAGAAATAAAGGGCATTCAAATAGGAAATGAGGAAGTCAAATTGTCTCTATTTGCAGATGACATGATTGTATATCTAGAAGACCCCATCGTCTCAGCCCCAAATCTCCTGAAACTGATAAGCAAGTTCAGCAAAGTCTCAGGATACAAAATCAATGCGCAAAAATCACACGCATTCCTATACACCAATAACAGACTTAAAGAGAGGCAAATCAAGAACAAACTTCCATTCACAATTGCCACAAAGAGAATAAAATACCTAGGGATACAACTAACAAGGAACATAAAGGACCTCTTCAAGGAGAACTACAAGCCACTGCTCAACGAAATAAGAGAGGACACAAACAGATGGAGAAACATTCCATGTTCATGGTTAGGAAGAATCAGTATCGTGAAAATGGCCATACTGCCCAAAGTAATTTACAGATTCAATGCTATCCCCATCAAGCTACCAATGACCTTCTTCGCAGAACTGGAAAAAACCACCTTAATCTTCATATGGAACCAAAAGAGAGCCCGCATAGCCAAGTCAATTCTAAGCAAAAAAGAACAAAGTGGGGGGCATCACACTACTGGACTTCAAACTATGCTACAAGGCTACAGTAATCAAAACAGCATGGCACTGGTACCAAAACAGAGATATAGACCAATGGAACAGAACAGAGGTCTCGGAGGCAACATAACATTTCTAAAACCATCTGATCTTTGACAAACCAGACAAAAACAAGCAATGGGGAAAGGATTCCCTGTTCAATAAATGGTGTTGGGAAAGCTGGCTAGCCATGTGCAGAAAGCAGAAACTGGACCCCTTCCTGACACCTTACACCAAAATTAACTCCAGATGGATTAAAGACTTAAACATAAGACCTAACACCATAAAAACCCTAGAAGAAAATCTAGGCAAAACCATTCAGGACATAGGTGTAGGCAAGGACTTCATGACCAAAACACCAAAAGCATTGACAACAAAAACCAAAATAGACAAATGGGACCTAATCAAACTCCACAGCTTCTGCACAGCAAAAGAAACAATCATTAGAGTGAATCGGCAACCAACAGAATGGGGAAAAATTTTTGCAGTTTGCCCATCTGACAAAGGGCTGATATCCAGAATTTACAAAGAACTAAAACAGATACAAGAAAAAACTAACAAGCCCATTCAAAAGTGGGCAAAGGATATGAACAGACACTTCACAAAAGAAGACATACATGAGGTCAACAAACATATGAAAAAATGCTCATCATCACTGGTCATCAGAGAAATGCAAATCAAAACTACATTGAGATACCATCTCACACCAGTTAGAATGGCAATCATGAAAAAATCTGGAGACAACAGATGCTGGAGAGGATGTGGAGAAATAGGAACACTTTTACACTGTTGGTGGGAATGTAAATTAGTTCAACCATTGTGGAAGACAGTGTGGCGATTCCTCAAGGACCTAGAATAGAAATTCCATTTGACCCAGCAATCCCATTACTGGGTATATATCCAAAGGATTACAAATCGTTCTACTACAAGGACACATGCACACGAATGTTCATTGCAGCACTGTTTACAATAGCAAAGACCTGGAAACAACCCAAATGCCCATCGACGATAGACTGGATAGGGAAAATGTGGCACGTATACACCATGGAATAT
The DNA here is from genome assembly GCF_009761245.1 of Sapajus apella. Classification (NCBI taxonomy): domain Eukaryota; kingdom Metazoa; phylum Chordata; class Mammalia; order Primates; family Cebidae; genus Sapajus; species Sapajus apella. The sequence continues at coordinate 2,119,663 of NW_022437013.1, read as the reverse complement.
TATGCAGCCATCAAAAACGATGAGTTTGGGTCCTTTGTAAGGACATGGATTAATCTGGAAACCATAATTCTCAGCAAACTGACAGAAGAGCAGAAGATCAAACACCGCATGTTCTCTCTCATAGGCGGGTGTTGAACAATGAGAACCATGGACACAGGGAGGGGAGCACTACACACTGGGGTCAGTTGGGGGGAAATAGGGGAGGGACGGTGGGGGGGTGGTGAGCTGGGGAGAGATAGCAAGGGGAGAAATGCCAGATGTAGGTGATGGGGAGGAAGGCAGCAAATCACACTGCCACGTGTGTACCTATGCAACAATCTTGCATGTTCTTCACATGTACCCCAAAACCTAAAATGCAATAAAATAAATGGGAAAAAAAATTGTAAAAACTGAAGGAAAAAAATTTTCTTAAACTTTCTCACCCTCGAGATATTATTATTACGTTGTATTACTCATTTCATCCCCCTGAGTTTCACTCCTACATATACCCTTATCATATTTTTGTTAGTCTATTTTTTAAATGTATAATTGATATATAATGATTGCAAATATTTGTGGGTACAATGTGATGTTTCAATGCATGTATACAATGTATAATTATCAAATTGTGGTAATTGTCAATTACTATTAATGTTTATAATTTATTTGTAGTGATAACGTTCAAATTACTCTCTTCTAGCTATCTTGAAATATACGTTGTATTATTATTTGCTGTAGCCACCCTACCGTGTAATAGAACACCAGAATTTATTCTTCCTCTTCTTGAGGTTCAGAAAACAACATCCCAAAATGAAAGCCTCAGTGGCAGCTTCAGAAACAAGTTTTTCTCTGACCTTCTCCTGCCCTCTTCAGGTCCATTTTCCTCCTCACTCTGCCATCCCAGAAGCAGGCATAGAAATTAGAATCACTCTTTTTCAAGCTGGGTCATAGAAACCAGTACCCCTTTTCCCCAAAGCCAGACATAAAATCTAAAAATATTCTAAGTAAAAACTGGTTGTAAAGAAATGATCTTACCTACCTTGTTTGACTGTAGGTCATAAGACCCACATTTGAGAGAGAGCTCTGCCCCACACTCAGAAGGAAGGACTACAGGCTCAGAGAGGCCAAGAAGAGTCTAGACAGACAGGCCTTGCTGAGTTTCCCTACTCAGTCGATTAGCATTAGATCATACCCTTTTCTTCAATCATACTTCTAGACCACTGTCCATACTTTATTAACCTCAGCTTTATAAAAGTTAACAATTTCCCCTATATTTTTGAGGTCATCATTCTGAAGCCTCCTGTGTATACATGTTAAATGATTTGTATGCCTTTTCACCTAATTTGTATGCCTGTCTCATGTTAGCGATTTTTCAGCAAACCTTGGCCTCTACACTTTCTAACTGTAACTTTGTACCTGTTGACCAGCCTTTCCTGATTCCATGTCCCTGCTCCCCTCCCCAGATTCTAATGATCATTATTCCACTCTCTATTTCTATACAATCAACTTTTTTAGATTCTGCATATGAGTGAGATCATGTGGTGTTTGTTTTCTATGCCTGGCTTATTCTACTTAGCATAATGTTCTCCAGGTTCATCCATCCTGTCACAAGTAACAGGATTTCATTCTGTTTTATGGCTGAATAATATTGCATTGCATATATGTACATTTTATTTATCCATTCATTTGTAGGTAGACATTTGGTTTGACTCCACATCTTGCATATTGTGAATAGTGTTACAGTAATTATGGGTGTACAGATATCTCTTTGATATACTGATTTAATTTCCTTTGGATATATACACCCAGTAATGAATGTGATTGCTGGATCATATGATAAACCTATTTTTAATTTTTTGAGGAACCGCCATACTATTTTTCATAGTGGCTGTACTAATTTACATTTCTACTAACAGTGTAGGTTTTTTTCCTCCCTATCCTCCCAATACTTTTTAGCTTTCATTTTTTTGAAAATAGTCATTTTGATGGGGGTAAAATGATATCCCATTGTGTTTCTGTTTGCATTTCTGTGATGATTAGTGGTGTTGATCTTTTTTTTTTTTTTTTTTCCCATATACCTGTTGGCCATTTGTATGTCTTCTTTTGAATATGTCTGGACTTCTGCTTCTGAGTCAGAGCCATGGTAGTGACAGATTCAAGCCCTGTCCCCCATGGTGTTTTTGATGTCAGTTTTGGCAGTCAGGAAGTTGGCCACATGAAGATCCAGCTCTTTGTAGACATTGTAGGCAGTCCTGCATCACAGAATTCAGAAAAGATGGGGTTCCAATAGGATACAAAGGAAGCACCTTCCACAGGATCATAAAAGAGTTCATGATTCAGGGTGGAGATTTTGTCAATGGAGATGTTACCGGAGTCACCAATATTTACCAGGGCCCATTTGCAAATGAAGATTTTAAAATCAGACACTTAGCTCCAGGTCTGCTTTCCATGGCGAACAGTGGTCCCAGTACAAATGGCTGTCAGTTCTTTATCACCTGCTCTAAGTGCAATTGTCTCAACTGGAAGCATGTAGTGTTTAGAAAAATCACTGATGGACTTCTAGTGATGAGAAAGATTGAGAATATTCCCACGGGCCCCAACAATAAGCCCAAGGTACATATGATGATCTCATAGTGTGGGGCGATGTAGTCCATACCAAGACTGAATCAGGCATTCCCTTCCTCTTGGCGAAATTTTTGAGTAAGATAATCTGCACTGGCTCCTGTGTTTTCTTCCCTGCCTGCTGCTGCCCCATTTGATCAACAGACTCTGGAAGTATCAGAGATTCAGAATCCAAAATTGTGTTTAGGTTTTCAACTGTAAATAAGGTTTTTTGTATGTTTAAAAAGAAGAAAGAAAGAAAAATGCCTATTTAGATGTTTTGCCCATTTTTAATTGGATTATTTGGTTGCTTCCTATTGAGTTGTTTACATATTTTGTTATAAGTCTCTTCTCAGATGCATAGTGTGCAAATATTTTCACCTACTCTGTAGATTGTCTCTTCACTCCATATTATTTCCTTTGCTATGCAGTAGCTTCTAGTTTTATATAATCTGTCTATTTTTACTCTTTTTGCCTGTGCCTTTGGGTTCTTATTCAAAAAATCCTTGCCCAATCCAATTTTATGAAGCATTTCCCCATATTTTCCTTTACTAATTTTATAGCTTGGGACTTACATATAAGCCTTTGATATATTTTGGGTTGATTTTTGTATACAGTGAGAGATAGGTGTCTTGTTTCCTCCTTCTGCATGTGGATATCCAGTTTTCCCAGCACTATTTATTAAAGAGACTGTCCTTTTCCCCATGTGTGTTCATGGTGCCTTTGTTGAAAATCAGTTGGCTATACATGCGTGGATTTATTTCTGGGTTCTCTATTCTGTTTCATTGATCTATGTGTCTGTTTTTATGCCAATATCATGTTGTTTTGGTTACAATAGTTTTGTAGAGTCTTTTGAAGTCAGGTAGTATGATGCCTCTCACCAGCTTTGTTCTTTTTACTCAAGATTACTTTGGCTATTCAGCGTCTTTTGCATTTCAATACCTCGTTATGATCTTTGATCCCTTGCTCTTATAATATTTTCTAAATCAATCACAACAGTTTTTAATATCATTGGCTTCCTTAACTAGCCTGTAGAAACAAAGCCTACAGTTTCGAAATTATTAAGTGCTTTAATTGATATCCTTGCATGGTCCCTAGACTTAGTCAGACTTTTGGCCTTCACCATTACCCTCATTTCATCCACAAACCTGGGCTACCAACTTCTCACCTGTTCTTCAAATACTAAGAGCTACTAGGAAATTAACAAAATTGTGTGACAATTATCTACCACTTTCTTCCTTCAACTTTAGATCTTCTGATTTTTTTTTACAATCTTTTTATTTATATCTTATTGTCTTCCAACCATTTTCTGCTTACTCTTTCCACAAATCTCAAACAGCCTTAAATCTACCACATAGACATAGTAACCACAGTTAACCTTAGGGGGTATATGCTGTTAATATGTAGAAAGAGGATATCTCATTACTGAAATTTTCTAAATGAGTTTAGCCTCAAGTGCACATATTCTTTGTAACTTAATTTTCTCATTTGATAATATAACGATAATTTCCAATGCCATGAAATATTGAAGACAGCAATTTTTGAATGTTACAATATATTTCATGTCACAATAATGTTGCAATGAGAATACACCCATTTCTGATTCTTTTTTAGCATAAATTTTCAGTAATGGAATAATAATAGAAACAAGAGAAATATGTATTTTTAAGACTTACTAGGCCAGATGCAGTGGCTGTCACCTATAATCCCAGCACTTTGAGAGGCTGAGGTGGGAGGATCATGAGGTCAGGAGTTTGAGACCAGCCTGACCAACATGGTGAAACCCTGTCTCTACTAAAAATACAAAAATTAGCTGAGCATGGTGGCACACGCCTGTAATCTCAGCTACTCAGGAGACTGAGGCAGGAGAATCGCTTGAACCCAGGAGGCGGAGGTTGCAGTGAGCCGAGATCGCGCCATTGCATTGCACTCCAGCCTGGGCAACAGAGCAACACTCTGTCTCGAAAAGAAAAAAGTAGGACTTACTTATCCATATTGTGAAATTTGCATTCTTGCCAGCAATATAAAAAGTATACTTATTACAGAGAAAATGCAGTACTATAATTTGTATTTTAATTTTCCTAAAGAACAAAAAACAATAATTACAATAATATCGTAGATTCATTTTGCATTCCTTTGGATGAAAATATTTTTAATATTAGTTGGTTATTTGTCTTTCTATTTTACTTTTCTTTCTTTTCAACCTTTATTTCTTAACCTGCAATTGCATTATATGTCCATAATTTATCTTGGGGCACTTAAGTATAAGATGAGATAGTTAATCTATTTAATATATATTTAGTATTAATGGTAATAATATTTAGCCTACCATATACAGAATAAATTTTTCTCCAAGTTTATTTTTCTTTAAAGTTGAATTTTTATTTTTTAATATATATTTTTTTAATGTGAACATAGCTTTTAATATTTTATTTTATGGTTTGCCTCTTTCCTTTATACTTATGTATGTGTCTGAAATTAATACTTACAAATTGAAATACAAAGCATACTTGTATTTTTATTTTTTGTAAGCAAAGGTTTTCCTTTTTTTCTTTTTTTGCTTAATTTTCTTTTTTTTTGTTTGTGTAAATGTATTGAGTACATGAGAAATTTTGATACATGTGTATAATGCATAGTGATCAAGTCAGGGTATTTAAGACATCTATTACCTAAGTACAATATATTTTTTGTTCAGTAGCGTCACCCTACTCTGCTATCAAGCATTTAATCTATTCCTTCTCTCCTACTGTATGTTTGTATCTTTTATCCCATTCTCTTTATTCTCTCCCCTTCCCCCCCACTCACCCTTCCCAGTCTCTATTATGTGTCTTTATACTCTACCTTCATGTGATCAAATTTTTTAACTTCCACATATAAATGAGAACTTGCAGTATTTGTCTTTTTAATTTTTATAATCATTTACACAATTCCAAGCACCATTGACTAGGTGAACAAGGTTTTTTCTCCACTAACTTAAAATGTGATGATTGCATTAACTAACTTTGGTAACCAGTTTATGATGAATTTTTTTTTTCTGTTTTATGGATTTCCCCACCAATCTCATGCCATTAGCAGACTATGGAAATTGTGGTTTCTACATACTTTTAATATCTCAAAGGACCAGTCTCTACTCAGTCATTTCTTCAAACTTTGACACAACTTACACATGTATTTCTCCACTGAAACATTTAGAATTATTTTGAAAAGTTAAAAAAATTCTTTATATTTTTATTCTAATTTGGAAAAAAAGATCCAGATATACACTAAAGGGTCATCTCCTTTAGAAAATAGTATCCTTAAGGCCGGGCACAGTGGCTCACGCCTGTAAATCTAGCACTTTGGGAGGTTGAGGCAGGTGGGATCACTTGAGTTCAGGAGTTTGAGACTAGCCTGGCCAACATGGTAAAACCCTGTCTCTACCAAAAATACAAAAATTAGCAGGGCATGGTGGCATGCATGTGTAATCCCAGCTACTCAGGAAGCCGAGGCAGGAAAATCACTTGAACATGAGAGGAAGAGGTTGCAGTGAGCTGAGATCTCACCACTGTACTCCAGGCTGGGTGACAAAGTAAGACTTCATCTCAAAAAAAAAAAAAAAAAAAAAAAAATAGGAGGAAAGGAAAGGAAAATAGTATCTTTTCATTGTTTCTCGTATAATTTTATGTCACTCCAAGTTTTATGGTTTCTTCCATATAGGTTCTATTAGATTTAACAGTAAATATTTATTTTGTTTGTATCTTGAAAACTGTATTAAGGATCTTCAAAAAGTTTTCTCGAATTCCTGAGCAAGATGGCTGAATAGCAACAGCTCCAGTCTGCAGCTCCCAGCAAGACCAATGCAGAAAGTGGGTGATATCTGCATTTCCAACTGAGGTACCCAGTTCATCTCATTGGGACTGGTTAGATAGTGGGTGTAGCCCATGGAGGATGAGCAGAAGCAGAGTGGGGCATCACCTCACCCAGGAAGTGTGAGGGGTCGAGGAACTCCATCCTCTAGTCAAGGGAAATCGTGAGAGACCCTGCCATGAGGTACGGTGCTATCCTGCCCAGAAACTATGCTTTTCCCATAGTCTTTGCAACCCACAGACAAGGAGATTCCCTCAGGTACCTATACGAGTGTGCTGAATTCCAGAGACCCATCTCATATGCAAAGACACGCATAGGCTCAAAATAAAGGAATGGAGAAAGATTTACCAAGCAAATGAAAAGACATAAAAAAAAAAAAAAAAAAAAAAGGCAGGGGTTGCAATCCTAGTCTCTGATAAAAAAGACTTTAAACCAACAAAGATCAAAAAAGGCAAAGAAGGGCATTACATAATGGTAAAGGGATCAATGCAACAAGAAGAGCTGACTATCCTAAATGTATATGCACTAAACACAGGAGCACCCAGATTCATAAAACAAGTTCTTAGAGATCTACAAAGAGATTGAGACTCCTACACAATAATAGTGGGAGACTTTAACACCCTAACTGTCAATATTAGGGATATCAACGAGACAGAAAATTAACCAGGATATCCAGGACTTGAACTTAGCTCTTGACCAAATGGACCTAAGGGACATCTACAGAACTCCCCACCCCAAATCAACAAAGTATACATTCTTCTCAGCACCACATCTCACTTATTCTAAAATTGACCACATAATAGAAAATAAAACACTCCTCAGCAAATGCAAAAGAACGGAAATCATAACAAACAGTCTCTCAGACCACAGTGCAATCAAATTAGAACTCAGGATTAAGAAACTCACTCAAAACTGCACAACTACATGGAAACTGAACAATCTGCCCCTGAAAGACTACTGGATAAATAATGAAATTAAGTTAGAAGTAAATAAGTTCTCTGAAACCTATGAGAACAAAGACACAACGTACTGGAATCTCTGGGGCACAGCTAAAGCAGTGTTTAGAAGGAAATATATAGCACTAAATGCTCGCAGGAGAAAGCAGGAAAGATCTAAAATTGACACCCTATCATCACAATAAAAAGAACTAGAGAAGCTAGAGGAATTAAATTCAAAAGCTAGAAGAAGACAAGAAATAGCTACAATCAGAGCAGAACTGAAGGAGACAGAGACAAAAAACCCTTCAAAAATCAATGAATCCTGGATCTGGTTTTTTGAGAAGATTAAAATAATAGATGGACTGCTAGCCAGACTAATAAATAAGAAAGTAGAGAAGAATCAAATAGACACAATAAAAAATGATAAAGGTAATAACACCACTGATCCCACAGAAATACAAATCACCATCAAATGATACTATAAAAACCTCTACACAAATAAACAAGAAAATCTAGACGAAATGGATAAATTCCTGGACAAATACACCCTCCCAAGACTAAACCAGGAAGAAGTTGAATCCCTCAAGAGACCAATAACAAGTTCTGAAATTGAAGCAGTAATTAAGAGCCTACCGACAACGAAAAAAAAAGCCCAGGACCAGAGGGATTCACAGCCTAATTCTACCAGAGGTACAAAGAGGAGATGGTAACATTACTTCTGAAACTATTCCAAACAATATAAAAAGAAGAGCTCTTCCCTAAGTCATTTTATGAGGCCAGCCTCATCCAGACTCCAAAACCTGGCAGAGACACAACAAAAAAAGAAAATTTCAGGCCAATATCCCTAATGAACATTGATGTGAAAATCCTCAATAAAATATTGGGAAACCAAATCCAGCAGCACATCAAAAATTTATCCATCATGATCAAATCAGCTTCATGCCTCTCATGCAAAGCTGGTTCAACATACACAAATCAATAAACATAATCCATCACATAAACAGAACCAATGACAAAAACCACATTATTATCTCAATAGATGCAGAAAAGGCCTTCTATAAAATTCAGCAGCTCCTCATGCTAAAAACTTTCAATAAACAAGGTATTGATGAAACATATCTCAAATAATAAGAGCTATTTATGACAAACCCATAGCCAATATCAGACTGAATGGGCAAAAGCTCGAAGCATTCCCTTTGAAAACCGGCATAAGACAAGGATGCCCTCTCTCACCACTCCTATTCAACATAGTATTGGAACTTCTGGACAGGGCAATCAGGCAAGAGAAAGAAATAAAAGATATTCAAATAGGAAGAGAGGAAGTCAAATTGTCTCTATTAGCAGATGACATGATTGTATATTTAGAGAACTCCATCATCTCAGCCCAGTATCTCCTTAAGCTGATAAGCAACTTGAGCAAAGTCTCAGGATACAAAATCAATGTGCAAAAATCACAAGCATTTCTATACACCAATAACAGACAACCAGAGAGCCAAATTATGAGTAAACTCCCATTCACAATTGCTACAAAGAGAATAAAATACCTAGGAATACAACTTACAAGGGATGTGAAGGACCTCTTCAAGGAGAACTACAAACCACTGCTCAAGGAAATAAGAGAGGACACAAACAAATGGAAAAACATTCCATGTTCATGGATAGGAAGAATCAATACCATAAAAATGGCTATACTGCCCAAAGTAATTTATAGATTCAATTCTATCCCCATCAAGCTACCACTGACTTCCTTCACAGAATTAGAAAAAACTACTCTAAATGTCATACGGAACAAAAAAAAAGAGCCTGTATAGCCAAGACAATCCTAAGCAAAAGGAACGAAACAGAAGGCATCATGCTACCTGACTTCAAACTATACTACAAGGCTACAGTAACCAGAACAGCATGATATTGGTACCAAAACAGATATATAGACCAATGGAACAGAACAGAGACCTCAGTAATAACACCACACATCTACAACTGACATGTTTTAATGGAAGACTTTTAAGAGGCCAACAAACATATGAAAAAAGCTCATTATCACTAGTCATTAGAGAAATGCAAATCAAAACCACAATGAGATACCATCTCATTCCAGTTAGAATAGTGATCATTAAAAAGTCAGGAAACAACAGATGCTGGAGAGGATGTAAAGAAATAGGAACACTTTTACAAAGTTGATGGGAGTGTAAATTAGTTTAGACATTGTAGAAGACAGTGTGGCAATTTCTCAAGGACCTAGAGCTAGAAATACCATTTGACCCAGCAATCCTATTACTAGGTATACACCCAAAGTATTATAAATCATTCTAATGTAAAGACACATGCACATGTATGTTTATTGCAGCACTATTCACAATAGCAAAGACTAGGAACCAGCCCAAATGTCCATCAATGTCACACCAGATTTTTAAAATGTGGCACATTCATAAAATACTGTGCAGCCATAAAAATATTGAGTTAGTGTCCTTTGCAGGGACATGGATGAAGCTGGAAACCATCATTCTCAGCAAATTAACATAAGAACAGAAAATCAAACACCGCATGTTCTCACTCACAAGTGGGAGTTGAACAATGAGAACATATGGGCACAGGAATGGAACCAACACACACCAGGGCCTGTCAGGGCTTGGGGGGAAAGGGGAGGGATATCATTAGGAGAAATACCTAATGTAGATGATGAGTTGATGGGTGCAGTAAACCACTATGGCACATGTATACCTATGTAACAAAACCTGCAGGTTCTGCACATGTATTCCAGAACTTAAAGTATAATAATTAAAAAAAAAAAGAAAATATGAAAAAAAGTTTTCTCAAATTTCTCCTTTAAATGCTTTTATGAGTGGAGATTAGATTTTCAGTTTTACCAATTGCCTTTTGGGTTTCTGTCAAAATCATATGTGATTAATTATTTGAATAATTACCTCATATTAAACTCTCATGTTGAACTTTCCAGGCATGCCTGAAGTAAATTTTGTCTTTTTATAATAAAACACACCTTAATATCAATTTTTTTCAATTAGGTTCATTGAGGTATAATTTATATACATAAAATTTATCCTTTTTAGTGGTACAGCTCTATGATTTTTAACAAATACGTGCATCCATGTAATCACTACCAAAATCAAAATATGAAACTTGTTCATTACACCCAATAGTTTTCTGTTATATGTTGGATTCAATCATCTTTATCCAGTTCCGCCCTCTGGCAACTATTGACTCTACCTTTACCAATAGTTTTGCATTTTCCAAAGTAACATATAAATGGAACCATATGATATATAGCTTTTTCAGTCTGGTATTTTTCGCTTAGCATAATGTATTTGAGATTCAACTTTGTTGTTCCATGGCAATTTCCAAATGCTATTCATTGTATAGATGTACAACAATTTGTTTATCCATTAAAAAGTTGATGGACATTTGAATTAGTTCTTGATTTTTACACTACAAATAAAGCAACCATAATTACTTCTGTACAGATTTGTGTGAACTTATGCTTTTATTTCTCTTGGATAAATGCTTATAAATGGGATTGCTGAATCACATAAGTAAATGTTTAACTTTATAAGAGATTGTCAAAATTCTAAGTAGCTGTAATATTTTACATTTTCCACCACGGTAGATGAAAGTTCCAGTTGCTTCATATCCTTACCAGCACTTTGTAATCTCAGAATTTTTTTCTTTTAAAATATATTTATTCATTTGAATATATCTGTAAGCATATCTTATTGTATTTTTTGAGAGGGAGTCTTGCTTTGTCACCCAGGCTAGATTCCAGTGGCACAATCTCGGCTCACTGCAACCTTCACCTTCTGGGTTCAAGCTATTCTCCTGCCTCAGTCTCCTGAGTAGCTGGGATTACAGGCATGCATCACATGTCTGACTAATTTTTGTATTCTTAGAGGAGATGGGGTTTAACCATATTGGCCAAGGTGGTCTTGAACTCCTGGTATCAGGTGATCAGGCCGCCTCAGGCTCCCAAAGTGCTGGGATTACAGGTGTGAGCCACCACACCCAGCTCTCATTTTATTTTTTAAGTTCTATTGAGATTTAATTTACATAGCATTCAATTCTTCCATTTAAGTGTATAATTCAAAGTTTTTCAGTATATTCACAGAAATGTCCAACCAGCAACATGCAGTCAATTTCAGAATATTTTCACCACCTCAAAAAGAAACCCCATACCCTTTACCTAAAGGTTGCCTATCTCCCCACTGCCTACCCCCAGCCTTAAGCAACTAAATCTACTTTCTATCTTTCTATTGCTATAGGTTTCTCTGTTCTAGACTTTCACTTGAATGAAGTAGCGTATTGCATAGTCTTTTGTGACTGGCTTCTTCCACCTAGAATAATGTTTTGGAGATTTATCCATGTTTTAACATGCACTAATGCTTCATTCCTTTTTAAAGCCAAATAATACTCCATTGTATGGATTCCACATTTTTTAATCCATTTTCCATTGACAGACATCTGTGTTGTTTCCCCTTTTTGGCTGTTATGAATAATGCTTCTGTAAACATTCATGTACATTTTTATGGACATATGTTTTTATTTCTCTTAGGCTAAAATTTGTTTTAATAAACAATGTTTAGGTTCATAGCAAAACAGAGCATAAAGCACAGAGATTTCCCACATACCATCTGCCCCCACACATGCACAGCTTCCTTACCATCACATCTCACAGGTAAGTAGTATATTTGTTATAATTGATGAACTTACACTGATACATTGTTATCATGCAAAGTCCATAGTTTACATTAGGGTTCACACTTGGTATTGTACAACATATGGATTTGGATAAATTCATAATATGTGTATCTATAACTATAGTATGATACAGAACAGTTTCACTGTCCTAAAAATCCTCTGTGTTCCTCCTATTAATCACCAGTCTTCTAACCCCTTGGCAACCACTGATCTTTCTACTGTCCCCATGGTTTCACCTTTCCAGAATGTTATGTAGTTGGAATCATCTCTGAATGTCTTCTTTCACTTAGTAATATAAAGTTACTGTTTCTCCATGTTGTTTCATGCAGTCATCTATATTTATCTTCATATTTTCTATTTTTTTGGTGCTTGTTATTTCCTTCTGTAGTTTTGTGTTTCTATCTGGTATCATTTTTCCATCAGCACTTGTAATTTCCTTTAACACTTTTCACAGTTTATGCCTCCTTGTGAGAAAATCAGTTTTCATTAACCCGAAAAGATCTTCATTTTTCCTTCATTTTTGAAAGATATTATCACTGGATATAAGATGCTGTTTCACAGATTGTTGTTCTAGTGTTGTTCTTCTTGTGTTCAGGTTTTTTACTTTGTGGCACACAAGAATTTGAGAGCAAATTCAGATTAAGAATAGGCAGGAAGTTTACTGCAAAGCAAAACTGCACTTTGATAGCTGGGTCAGAACAGGCTCCTTGAGAATGAAACAGTGCTACTGGCACTGGGGAAACTCACTTTATGGGAGTCTTATACGATTATTCATGAAGGGGAAGGAATGGGCATTGTTAGACATGTCCTGGGTGGTCTCCTAGGCCCACATGCAGAGTCACTGTACATGCTAGCACATACATTGCATATCTCGTTAGCATTTTAAATTTCCACTGAAGGGTGCGTTTTTTAGTATTATAATGATTAAAATTCACCTTAGGGACATGATTCTTTGCTACTGCATATGCTTGGCCTTTGGGACTTTGCCTCCAACAGTTCCTTCTTTGACCAAGAAGTTGCCAATTGCAGATGGCCACACTATTACTTGAAGGATGAGCATGATTATTTCATGTGTTACTGACTGGGGTCCTTGTGCTTACCTGTTTGGCCTCATTTCTTTTGCTCTTAACCACCTGCAAATAATCATGCTCATTCCTTCACTGCCTGCCTGCCTTACTATTACTTGAAGGATGTCATAGGTGTCATATTTTCACTGTCCTCTACTGTATCTGTTGAGAATTTAGATGTCCTTTTTATTTTTTTTCTTTATATAATGGATCATTTTTCTCTAGATGCTTTTAAGATCTTCTATCTTTGTATTTCAACCTTTTGAGTACAATATTTTCTTTGCGTCTTTATTGAGATTGTAAAATCTGTTAAGCTGACCTATGAGTACAGAAGATCTGTAAGATATATATATATATATATATATATATATATATATATATATATTTTTTAAGTTTTGGTCATGCTTTCTTCAAATAGTTTATCTGTCCTTTCTCTCTTTTATTTTTTTTCCTTCTGGGGCTACAAAAACATCTATTAGGTTATTTAATAGCATCCCAAAATTCACTGAGGTTCTGATCATTCCCCTCTTTTATTCTTCAGACAGGTAATTTCTAATGACATATTTTCAAGTTCATTGGCTTTTTATTTTGCTGTAATCTGCTGTTAAGATCATCCAGTAAATTCTACATTTTAGTTATGCAATTCTAAAATTCCCATTGGGATTATTTTTATGATTTTACGCTTTGCTGATATTGTTTATCTGTTTAGATATCATGACCATCATTTCCTTAAAATTCTAGAACATATGTTAGCCCTTTTAATCTATTTATTTACTAATCCCAATATCTGACATTTTGTGGTTGGTATTAGAGGTATTTTTTTCTTTTTATTATATTTCACATTGTTTCTCTTGTTGCGTGTCTTATAATTAAAATATATATATTATAGTGGACATAGGTGATATATTGTACAAAACATGGACTGGCCTATGTTCTACTAACAGTTGTCTTGTCTGGACTTGAACTTTTAAGTCTGCCTCTCCTGTGGTGGTTACCAGACGAAATTACCATTCAGTTTGTCTTCAAGACTTGTTTTGTGCATGGATATTCTTGGAAGCTTCTCTGCACATATGTCCTTTGATAGTTACAATTTGAGCAGGGCTCACACATTAATTTTGGGGCTCACCCCTCTGCATTTCTCTTTGTTTCAGGATTTTTAACCTTATTTTTCCAGCCATTGTGCCATCATTAAACTCTCCCTCTAAAATGTCAAGACAGTGAGAGTGAGATTTTATGCTACCACATGCAATATGGATCAGAAAGTGTCCTTTGGCAAAATGATGTAAAGACTCAAAACTCATTAAGTGCAATTCCTGTCTTTCAGTAGTTGACTTCTCTTCCATTTCTGTTTTTAGTTGCTGTCCACTGTATTCAAATCACTAGATTTGAATGCAGATTTTTGTATTTTGGTAGGTTTTGTTTTTTATTTTTTCAGATTTTAAAATTTTTGTCTTTTGGAGGGTTAGTATGACTAAAGTGCTATACCATTAATGGAAGCTGGGATTCTTGTACATAGTTTTAAATTTTGTTTTTTTATGATTTTATTTCTAAAAAAAATAATTTGCATATTTTTCACATCTGAACCTTTGTTTCTTTATTTTTTTTTTTTTTTTTTTTCATTTTTGAGACAAGGTCTTGCTCTATTGCCTAGGCTGGAGTACAGTGGTGCAATCACAGCTCACTGCAGACTCAGACTCCTGGGCCCCAGTGATCCTCCCACCTGTCTCCTGAGTAGCTGAGTCTATAGGTACACACCACCATTGCCAGCTAATTTTTTGTATTTTTTTTTTTTTTGTAGAGTATGGGGTTTTGCCATGTTGCCCGGGCTGGTCTCAAATTCCTAGGCTCAAGTGATTTGCCCACCTTGGCTTCCCAAAGTGCTGGATTACAGGCATGAGGTACCATACCCGCCTATAGCTCTTTTTTATGGTCACTTGGGCTTTATTCATATTGTAATATTTTTTTAATTTAAATCCTTTAGATATATATTGTTTTTGATATTAACATTTAGATTCCTTCTGGATCTAAATATATATCTGATGCTTGTTTTATTCATGGTGCCTTGTTTCCTTGTGTGATTTATCCCATTGATTGTAAGCTTAAAATGTTTGGAAGTTGTGGGACATTTTTGAAACCTAGGGAGAAGAGTAGAACCATCTTTCCTTTTGAACACCTATAGAAGTTTATTCCTCTGTTATTGAACTTATGGCACTTCACTGTATAGGTGTTTACATGTCTCTTTCATTTAGAATTAAGGTTGCCTGCACAGAAAACTCCAAATTATGGTAGCTGAAACAAGATTGGATCTTATTTTTCACCACATAAAACTACTTTAGAGAAAGATAGTTGCCGGGCGCAGTGGCTCACGCCTGTAATCCAAGCACTTTGGAGGCCAAGGTGGGTGGATCACCTGAGGTCGGGAGTTCAAGAGAAAGATAGTTAAGGTCTATTTTGTTACTCCACTTCATCATAATATGGCTTCATTTTTTATTGTTGTACAATCATGTCTGTGACTTCCTCTGCATTGCCGAAGATATTTGCTTCAGCTGTAGCCATCGCACATGCATTCCAGCAAATAGGAAGAAGGAAACAAGAGGGTATGTCCCCTCTATTTACATTCTTGTTGTGATAGCCCTCCAGGCACTATGTATCATTGCCCAAAACTTATTTACATGGGCACACCTGCTTCAAAGGGGCTCAGAAATGCAATTTTAATTTGGGAGGACAAGATGCCCAGCTAAAAATTGGGAATTTGTTATTAAACAAGATGGGCATAATCGATACTAGGAGGAAATTAATATTCCCTCCTACCTTGCCTCAGCTATCCTATAATTGTTTTGACTGAAATAATATCTTAATTATAATTTTATACCTCCATAGGAGGTAGTTTTCAATGTCTTTCATGTAATATGTACTCCATAATTTTTTGTTGAATGGACAGCGGAAGATTTTTTTGCAGCTTTTAAAGTCTCAAAGTTTTGCCCTTTCTAGTATTTTATGTGACTCAGCTTAAATTAGTTAGTTATGATATAATTATGTTATTAATGTAATATTTTTAGGGCTGTATGTTGATGACAGGGGATTCAAGCCGTTTGAGTCAAAATTTTCTAAATGACTGTATGAGTTATCTACTCAAGCTACAAGAATGTACTTATTTACTGAAATAAATTGAATTTTGTTATTTTGTTATTTTATACATATTCTTCTATTTTATGTGTATATGTATACGTATATATGTATATATACGTACACATATATACATATATATGTGTACGTATATATACATATATACACAGACATACATATACACATAAAATAGAAGAATATGTATAAAATAACAAAATAACAAAATTCAATTTATTTCAGTAAATATCTATGTGTATGTGTGTGTGTGTGTGTGTGTGTGTGTATATATATATACACATACATACATAAAATAGAAGAATATTTATGTTGCAATAGCAAGCGTGTTCACATGTATTTCTGGCACTAATTTTTTTTTTCTGGTGCTAATTTACCACTCAAGATAATGCTATGAATTTTATGAGTAATATTGAATAGAAAATGAAGAACAAAGACTATAGCTGTCTTCTCCAAGGTAAAACATCAGCAGGAAATATTAAATAGGAATATACAAAGAATCAGTTTTAGAGTTCATCATCAAGTTTCAGAAGGTTACGATTATGGCTTGTTAACAGCATCTAAAACACAGGCATTTTTGGTTCCTCACACAGGTTTAAGCAGCTATATGCTTGGCTCTCATTCACCTAATTGTGAAATTCCTTTATCACCTTAATTATTCCCTTTTGATTATCTTTTGCTGAAATCCTGAAATTCTCTCTACTTCTCCCAGTACCTTATGACCACTCACAGATGAGACACAACAGACAATGATGCTGAGCAGATCTCTGTAGTTCATGTATTTTCCTGAAGCTATTAATGTATCAAAATGTAATAGTCTCTGGTCTGCAATTATCTTTAACAGTCTACTCTCTGCTGGTGGTAGAGGTTGATTACAAGCTAAAACTTATAAATTAATCTTTCCTATATGAGAAATCTAAATCTCTAAGTGAGATTAAATACAAGTGTCTTTAAAAGATACTCTGATACTGCTGATTAAGAAGCATTCTTTCTAGCCAGGTACAGTGGTTCACTCCTGTAATCCAGCACTGTATGAGGCTGAGGCATTCCCCACTCTTTTGGAGGCTGAATACTCCTGACATTTGAGGTCAGGAGTTTGAGACTAGCCTGGCCAACATGGCGAAACTCCATCTCTACTAAAAGTATAAAAAATTAGCCAGGTGTGGTGGTTTGTGCCTGTAATTTCAGTTACTTGGGAGGCTGAGGCAGGAGAATCCCTTGAACCTAGGAGGCAGATGTTGCAGTAAGCCAAGATCGTGCCACTGCACTCCAGCCTGGGAAAGAAACATTCTTTCTTCTTCAATATATAGCAATGAGAAAGAAAATCTAATAAGAAAAAGAAAAGGAAAAAACACAATACATAAGGTCATCATCTTTATAGACTAAAGATAGCATGAAAATATGCAAAGTGAACAGCAGGGCTAAACAGGCTCAACTGATAGTCTCCAGGTCCAAATGAAGGGAGAGGCAGCTGAGAGATCACTTCCCATGTTAAATAGGCCAAAAGTCCTTCAGCCAGGGTGTGAGTCCAGATCCAGGCTCACTGCCACAGACCAAAGCCTTGGGGAGTTTATCCCTACTAACGGGTGGAGGTTGAATTAAGTTACCTCTGAACACTGCCTAGTGATGGACACAGACATAAATTTATTATTAGTAGCTTAGCAAAAATGCCTGCTGAATTGATCATTGGATTAGCAGTACTCCACGGATACTCCCCAGTTAGAAGCACCAGAAGAAGGCAACTCTAAGACCATTGGGCAAGAAGAGAGTAGAGAGAGATGGTAAGAAATGAAAGAGAGATACTAATCAAGACTAGACTAAAACCTCAGACTTAAGATGAAAATATCTAACACTGACAGATTAAATAATCAGCAATCAAAAGATGATTTTGTTCCAGTGAAACCTTAAAAAGGAGAGCCAAAGACTTTAAGATAGGCATGTTTACTATCCTCAGAGAAAACTGATATTAAAAAAATAAGAGAAATTATGGAAAAATCAAATGTTAATAACAAGGACATAGGAAATTACTTAATTAGATAATTCAGAAAGTAGATCTCTCTTTTTCTCTCAATATATTCTCTGTGTGTTTACATGTGTGTATTTAGTTATTGAAATTAAACAAAAACAGAAACAGAAAAACTCAGCTGGGCTCAGTGGCTCATGCCTGTAATCCCAGCACTTTGGGAGGCCGAGGCCGGGAGGATCACCTAAGGTGGGAAGTTCCAGACCAGCCTGAGCAACATGGAGAAATCCCCATCCCTACTAAAAATAAGAAAATTGGCTGGGCATGGTGGCGCATGCCTGTAATCCCAGCTACTGGGAGGCTGAGGCAGGAGAATCACTTAAACCTGGGAGGTGGAGGTTGCGGTGAGCGGAGATCACACCATTGCCCTCCAGCCTGGGCAACACGAGCAAAACTCCATCTCAAAAAAAAAAAAAAAAAAAAAAAAAAAAAAAGAATAAATGAATAATAAACTCAACAAATGAAGTAAGCCCTAGAATAAGTATATTAATACAAAAATAAATTCATGAGTTGAAAGTTAACAATGATGAATACAACACAGAGTATAGCTATATTACCTGGACTACAGTACAAATATCTAAAAGATGAAAGTGAGTAAATAAATCAGATGAAAATAATGCTGATTAAGTGGGTCTAATTTTTTCTATTATGAGTTCCTGAGGAAAAATAAGATATTTAGAGAGTTGAAGGGGTATATCATTAAAAATAACTCCTAAACTACAAGCAAATTTTAAATATAAATCTGTGTGGAAAAACTTAAAAATATTGAAGGAAAAAAAAAAAAGCAAAAATGGTACCAGAGAGAAAAGCAGGTTATCCATGAAGGAAAAGCAAGCACTCTCACCACCAAGTTTATATTTAGAACAATGGCTAAGTAATAATAGATGATGATATAATACTGTCAAAATATTAATGGAAAATAACCTCCCATCTGAAATTAATTCAAGTGTGGGGCTTAAGGTTTATTTTCACACCAGTCAGGACTAAGTTCACTAGCAACAGACCCTTACTGGAAGACATATAAAAGCAAAAGTTTAAATACTAGATAGTGAATAATACTAAATAAATATATTGAACATAAAGTTAGAGAAATAATGAGAATAAAATTAATTTTAAAATATATTTGTTTAATTATTGACATTTAAAGATAACTAGATTTTGTGCGTGTGAGTATATTTATGCTCTTGCTTAATAATGAAAGGAAAATTCTAAGGACTAGAAAGTGATAAAATCAAATATGGGTGGGAGTGTGGGAGTGTGGAGGAAGTGTTTTAGAATGAGTTGTTAAGATTGTCTAAAATTTTGCCTTTTTTGGGAGGAAAGTAGAGATACAAAATCAATTCATACTTTCTTAGAGAATTCTAAAAGTAAGGATGCACGTTAAAATTTTAGGGTAAAATTTTAAATAAAATTATCTTAAAATTTGAAATAATTACAGCATTCAAATTTTAACTGAAAATATAATAAATGCAAAAAAAATCCATTCAACAGAAGGTAGAGTATAAGCATGATAAACAAAACAAGTAAATAATGAATGAAATAAAGATGATAAGAACAATTACAGATATCAGTAATCATAATATAAACAAATAGATTAAGCTCACCTACTAAAAGACAGAATTTCAAATTGAATATACATAGATATAAATACATACACAAAGAAAGAGAAATGCCTAAAACAAGTTGATATGGATAATTTAAAAATGTTAGCAATAGAAAGCTGATAAAGCATTTTAATTTCACATAAAATAAAACTTGGGGCAAAAAAGCAGTAATCAACGGAAATACACAATGAAATAAGAAATAAACAACTAAGAATATAGAAAAATTAAAGTATATGAAGAATATAGATTTTACATACATGAAGCAAAAATTGAGACATTATGAAAAACAATTTATAAAACTATGAACACAGTAAGTGATTCAACGCAATGCTGTCAAAGACTATAATGTCAAACAGGAAAAATTCTCAAGGTTTGAATAACACAGTTAAAAAGATAGGTTTGTAGATATCTATAGAAATGTCCAAGTAAAGTAAACATGTTACTTTCAAGAACATGGTAAATATTTAAAATTTGACCTTGTTTAAAATAATTTTAAACAATACAAATCCACAAACTTTTCTTTCAACACAAAAATTTTATTAAACATGAACAATAAAGTGTGTGTGAGAGACAGTGAAACTGGAAATGCACTATTGAAATAATGTATTTATTTTTAAAAAAGAAATGAAAATGGAAGTTACAAAATGTGTTAACCAAGAACCTTTGTCAGAACTAAATTTTGATTTTTTTGTGATATATCTAAATACCTACTTAAGATAAAATTACAGCAACAAATTATCTTTTTAAAAGTGAGGAGAGATTGAACATGAATAAGTTAAATGTTAGGCTCAAAAAAAGGCTAGGGAAAAAATAAGTGAGTAAACCTAAAGAATACATAATTAATAAGATACTAGAGATAAGAACAGAAATGTAAAAAGTGGAAAACAGAGATAAAACTGAAATGTTCAGTTATTCAACAGCCCTAATAAAATAGATAAACCTGCATCAGGGATGATTAAGAAACCAGAGAAAAGGCAAAAATAAATATTTGGATCAAGAAAAGTTTTGTAATTTAAGATATAGTAGAGATTTTACACATAACAAAACATTCATTTCATAAAATTAAAAAATAGACAAAATTTTACAAAATTTTTATTGTGGATATTAACAAACAGGAAAAAAAAAAAAAAAAAAACCTTAGTAAACTAACATCACAGATATTTAGTGAGTAAATTACCATTTTCCCCAGACTTGCCCTTCAAAGTAGCAGACCCAAACTGTTTCACGAACTAGTCTTACTACTAGTAGTTTCAAGGTTTTTTTTTTTTTTTTTGAGATGGAGTCTCACTCTGTTGCCCAGCAGAAGTGCAGTGATGCAATCTCAACCCACTACAACCAATACCTCCCAGGTTCAAGCAATTCTCCTGACTCAGCTTTTCCAGTAGCTGGGACTACAGGTGTCTGCTATGACACCTGGCTAATTTTTTGTATTTTTTAGTAGAGAAAGGGTTTCACCATGTTAGCCAGGATGGTCTCGATCTCCTGACCTCATGGTCTGCCTGCCTCAGCCTCCCAAAGTGCTTGAGATTACAGATGTGAGCCACCGTGCCCGGCTACATTTTTAAGTTTTAGCATAGCTTACCTTAACACAAATTATCACACAATAAAAATAGTAGCTCTATCCATAAGGCTAATCTAACCTTGACAAAAAAAGAGTCCAGGAATGTACAAGAAAAGTACAAACAAATCTTGTGAACATAAATGCAAAAGGCCCAAATGAAAGTATCTCTAAAACTAGTTCAGCAGACCAGGTGCAGTGGTTCACGCCTGTAATCCCAGCACTTTAGGAGGCTGAGGCAGACGGACTGCTTGAGGTCAGGAGTTCAATACCAGCCTGGCCAACATGGTGAAACTCTGTCTCTACTAAAAGTAAAAAAAATTAGCTGTGCAAGGTGGCACACGCCTGTAGTCCTAGCTACTGAGGAGGCTCACCTCCTGTGCTTGATTAGAAATGTTTATTTAGGGACATGAACATATAGGTTTTGAAGGGAAGAAAAATGCATAAGAAAATCTTCTATAGTGGTTGCCTTTGCCTATTGCCTCTCCCATTCCTTTGTTCAATTAATGAACTGTCAGCCAGCAAATATGTATGAAACACTGGGCAGAAAAGATCTGAACATTCTGACTCAACCTGATTCAACTATGTGTCATGATTGATAAAAAGGCATTCCAATAAAACTGTTTATTAATAAAAGTTTTTATTTTTTAACAAGAAAGCACAAATAAAACAATAAAATGTCTGCCCCCATTGACATAAAAGACATTTTGTTTAAACTTCTAATATTCAAAAAAGTATAAAATGAAAAATGAATGCTTTATATTCCTGCACTTCCTACCCATTAATCTTTCCCTAATAGTTAATTCTATACAGCATTTGTTATTTTTTCTTTAAGAAAAAGTATATTCCAGCATATATATGTAAGTAAGAATATATTTTTCTAAATTCCACAAATATACTATACATAATTCTGCATCATTCTCTTTCACTTAATAATATATTTGTATACTTTTTCATATTAGCTCAAATGGATGCTCTTTATTACCATTAATGACTATGTGATATCCCATGAAGCATATGCATTTAACTATTCTGTTCAACCTCATCTTACCTACTTTGTGTCTTTAAGGAATTTTCATGTTTTATAATGCACTGAAGTCTCTTCTTGTTTACAACCCAATAATAACATAGGTATTTATTTTTAGACTATTTCTAGCATTTTAAATTATTTAGGATGTTAGACGAAAGCTGCTACCTATGTTACAGTTCACCAGCTTCAACTGGAACCAAAATGAAATCTTAAGCCACACGGCTAATAAAGTTTTATTCTATTCTGCTCTAGTTAGACTACATATGTAAATCTTGGTACTATGCTAAGATGACAAACAATGAATTAAAGTGGCCCCCTGAAGGATCTGAAGGTATATTACAACTAACAAAGATAATTCAGCCTGAAGAAGTGAAGACTTGGGATGTGGATCTAAAATTTACTCTGATATATTTGAAAAGCATTCAAGGATTAGAATGAGAATTTTGGTTCAAGCTTATAGGAGGATGTTTAGACATCGAAAACCAGCGATTTTCAGATGAATAGATTTTGAGGTTGGTTAATACCTATAGGTGACAGGAATTCCAAAACAGGCCTGTGGAGCACAATATCTAGAGAATATTGAAATACACAATCGTTGGCAGTATAGACAGGTAGTCCTATCAGTGTGATCTAATTTATCAAGCAAGAAGAACAGTGTAATAAGGAATCTGGGAACCAGAATGATAGTATCACCATAAAGGCTCCATTTTAGGAGGGACATAAACACTTAACTATCTAAACCCAGAATATACTCTGGAACATCCACACAAAGGGGTCAATTGTTATATGTAAATTTTCAGTGCTGCAAAAGAAGCAGCACTCAAATATAAATTTCCTCAGCAAGGCAATTTACTTTTATAGAATGGTATGGCTCACAGATGGAACAATGGTGAGCACACACCTGGACAAGGGAGTAGAAGGGGTTCTTATTTCTGACAGAGGTAGCCCCTACTACAGTGTCATTCCCCTATTTGCTAGGGTTAGACCATACAGTCTAGTCTAATTCTGATTGGCTATTTTAAGGGGAGCAGGGGTACGAGCTGAAGTGACAGGTGGGTAATGTGGCAGGAAGGACGGTTATGGCACAAGTCAGAGCAGGTAGCCAGGGGTGACGTAGGTCAAAGCAGGTGACAGAGCAGGTGACCGGGGCAGGTGACTGGGATGAGTCAGAACGGAGCAGGGGACTGGGAGAACAGACATGAACTACTAATTAGAACTGGTGGAAAGGGTTGTTTACTGAAACTACAAGGAAGTTAAACTTTAAAATGGAGGACAAAGAACTTAACATACTGACATACTGATTCTTTGAAGAGACACTTGGAGTTCACTATATCTAACACATTTAACATAAGAATAAATGCATACATTGTCCAGGTTCTCATCTCAAGGTACTGTATTTTATTTTTGGAAAGCCTCGTTTAAGAAAGTTATTTGTAATACTTAGTTTAAATTTATCTTTTTAGTAGTTTCACCAATTAATATTTCTCAAAGGTGCCTCTACACTTCTTCTACCAACCTTCTTTTTGCCCAGGATGCCTTATGCCCATCCCTCCTGCCCACATGCCAAAGATTTACTGAAGTCCTGTTTTCTTTTCAAAATGTCTATTGTTAGCCTAGTCTGTAGTACATTTCTGAACTATTATAGAATGCCCCATATAAGTAATGTTAGCCATATAGATACAGATATGGATGCAGATATAGGTATATCTCATATATATAATATTAGATGCCTTTTCCAGTATACCTTTCTTACAACCCCAACTTCACTGTAAATTTCAAGGCCAAGATTCTGTCTTGTACATCTCTGTATCCAAAGAACAGCTAGCACTCTTCTGAACCTATTGAGTGCTTTCTAAAGAAAACTGCTTGCTGCTGGCCTTCTCTAGTTGAATACTTGCACTTCAAAGATGTGAGTAACCTCTGTGTTGTGTAGATGAGCAAGTAAATGAGACTTGAGACCTGATAGTAGGTGGAGTGCATCAGGACTACTTAGCCAAATAGCTAAATAGATAAATTTGTGTTCCAGTCCTTCTCTCATCATTTCATCAGCCCTTTGGCTTGTTTTAAAATTTTCTGCATGGTAGGTGCCCACAGGCAGTTGTTGGCTTCTTAGAATATAGCATTGTGACTTCTTACCAGTTGTAAACATTGCTCTTTGCATCTGGTCCAGCCTGTTTGCTTAGCGTGTGCTCCACCCTAGATATAATGCTTGGAAATTTCCCCTTATCAATGAGTTAACAAAAAATATCCTAAAGTTTAGTCTTCTTAAGATTGGTGACTTCCAGAGAGTGGAAGAGCAGAAATTCCAATAGGAAGGTTGAACACAATGCTTTTTATTAAACCTCTCCAATTACAACAATCCTTTTTGCTACTTCTTTCCTCATGAAGCCTAGAGAAAAATATTATTTTATTTTGCTATAAATGTGAATAAAATTCCTTAGATTTATTGGCATCAAGAGGCATCTGATATTCTCAGAGAGAGACATATTGAGAGCAATTTGGGATTTTCCTGTTTTAATATAGCTAAACATACATTGTCCACATATGCCTGTTTTACCTTTTTATCTTAAAATAAAAGTATAGATTCACAGGAAGTTGCAAATAAATGCACAGGAAACTGCTGTGGACCCTTCTACCTTTCCTGGGCACTCCTAATGTTAACATTAAGAAATTGACATTGGGATAATTGTCAAAGTTTATTCAGATTTTATCAATCATGCATACAGTAATGTGTGTGTATATGTGTGTGTGTAGTTCCATTAAATTTTATATATGTAGCTTCATGTAACTAGAACCAAAATCAAGATATGTAACGATGTGGCACCATACAACACCTCATTCTACACTTTCATAATTTATCCCCTCATCCTTAACACCTTGCAACTACTAAACTATTCTCTATCTCTATAATTATATTATTTCAAAAAAATAGAATAGAATATAAAATAGAATAGCTATAAAATAGAATCATACACTCTATATTGTTCTGACACTTTTCTTTCATTCAGAATAATTCTCTTGAGATTCATCTAAGTTGTTGTTTATATTAATAATTTGTTCTTTTTTTTATTGCTGAGTGACATTCTCATGGTATTGATGTACCAGGTTGTTTATCCTTCTACCTATTGAAAGACATTTCAGTAGTTTCCAATTTGGGGATATTATGAATAAAGTCAGATACAAGATTTGCAACTAACAGTTCTTTTCTTTCAGAAAGTGTTGTGTAACTTCCTCATGACCATTTTGTTTTTATCTGTGAAATCTGCTGTTATTTGAATCAGTATTCCTCTACAGGTAATGTATCATTTTTCTCTGGTTGTTTTTAAGACAACCAGAGAAAGTCTTTAGTTTTCAGAAGTTTAATTATGATGTGTGTGGGTATGAATTTCTCTGGGCTTATTTTGTTTATTTTTTCCTTAGCTTCTTGAATCTGTAAGTGAACTTCTTTCACCAAATTTGGAAGTTTTCATCAATTATTTTTCAAATATTTTTCAACTTTATACTTTCTCCTCTCCTATAACAACTCCGATGATACAAGTGTTAGATTTTATTTTATTATCTCATACGTCCCTGAGGCTCTGTTAATTTTTTAAAGCCTATTTTCTGTCTGTAGCTCAGATTTAGCAGTCTATCAGTCATCCAGTTCATTGATTCTATCACTGTCATATCCATTGTATAATTGAGCCCATGTAGTAAGATTTTTTTTAAATTTCAGCTATTTTACTCTCTCATTTCCAATATTTTCACTTTTTATATCTTGTTTTTTGAATTTTCTATTTTTTTTACTTGTTTAAAGAGAATTTACAATTATTGGTGAAAACCTGTTTATAACGCCTTCTTTAAATCCTTGTCAGACAATCCCAACATTTGTTTTATCTCAGCATTTGTGTCAATTAATTGTATGTTCTCATTGAAGTAGTATTTTTCTTCATATTGTATGACTAGTGATTTACAATTATATTCTGGACATGTTGTATATTGTGTTAGGAGACTTGATTCCATTTAGATCTTTTATTTCATCAACCAGTCACCCTCTTTAGATTTTACACGTGGGTCTTTGCCTACTTTTGTGAGCTGTAGTTCCAATGTCAATTTAATTTTTAGAGCCCTGAGAGGCGATTCTGATTGGCTTTGTACTTCTGGCTCTACTGGATTTCTACTCCATCCCCGCATGTGCTATTTAGACTGCCCAGTGTCACTGAGTGGGAGTGTTAGGATACTCTGGGCTTTGGTTGCTGCTGCTCGGTAGGATCAGTCTCATTGTTCTCTCAGGTATGTCACAGGAACCCTGCTGTGCTATTGCTGCTGTGGCCTACTGGGCTGCCACTGATCTTGGTGTAGAGTGGTTACTGGATCCATGACTGGCCCTGCTAACACACCTAATGTAGCTGCTGTTGCTCTGAGTATCAGACAGAGACTCAGCTATTGCTGCTGCTATGGTGGATTGTGTGTTGTGTGACATGCATCCCTTACTGGGTCCTATTGATTCTCTTGCTATCCTAGGCTTGGGCAGGGACCCTCTGGCAACTGTCACTGTGATGAAACAGGCCTCAATGTGGGGTAGGTTCGATTGCTACAACTGTTCCTGTGGTTGTTTGAGATTGCCACTGCTCCATGTGTGAAGTAATCAATGTGTCCATGTTGAGTCCTGCTGCTTCTGTTGTTGCTGTTATGGGTCTGGCCTATGCTGTCCTGGGTGTTGGTGCTGCTGCTACGGTAGTTTGGGCTATATGCTTCCCTTAGTATTACATAGGATAGATCTTTCTTATAGGACTCTGTTGGGCTGCTTTTTTTTTTTTAATTGCATTTTAGGTTTTGGGGTACATGTGAAGAACATGCAAGATTGTTGCATAGGTACACACATGGCAGTGTGATTTGCTGCCTTCCTCCCCTTCACCTATATCTGGCATTTTTCCCCATGCTATCTCTCCCCACCTCCCCACCCCCCCATCCCTCCCCCATTTGCCCCCAACAGACCCCAGTTTGTAGTGCTCCCCTCCCTGTGTCCATATGTTCTCATTGTTCAACACCCACCTATGAGCGAGAGCATGCGGTGTTTGATCCTCTGCTCTTCTGTCAGTTTGCTGAGAATGATGGTTTCCAGGTTCATCCATGTCCCTACAAAGGACCCAAACTCATCGTTTTTGATGGCTGCATAATATTCCATGGTGTATATGTACCACATTTTCCCTGTCCAGTCTATCATCGATGGGCATTTGGGTTGGTTCCAGGTCTTTGCTATTGTAAACAGTGCTGCAATGAACATTCGTGTGCATGTGTCCTTATAGCAGAACGATGTATAATCCTTTGGATATATACCCAGTAATGGGATTGCTGGGTCAAATGGAATTTCTATTTCTAGGTCCTTGAGTAATAGCCACACTGTCTTCCACAATGGTTGAACTAATTTACACTCCCACCAACAGTGTAAAAGTGTTCCTATTTTTCCACATCCTCTCCAGCATCTGTGTACAGTAATCAAAACAGCATGGCACTGGTACCAAAACAGAGATATAGACCAATGGAACAGAACACAGGCCTCAGAGGCAACACAACATATCTACAACCATCCGATCTTTAACAAACCTAAAAAAAACAAGCAATGGGGAAAGGATTCCCTGTTCAATAAATGGTGTTGGGAAAACTGGCTGGCCATGTGCAGAAAGCAGAAACTGGACCCCTTCCTGACACCTTACACTAAAATTAACTCCAGATGGATTAAAGACTTAAACATAAGACCTAACACCATAAAAAAAGAATATCTAGGCAAAACCATTCAGGACATAGGCGTAGGCAAGGACTTCATGACCAAAACACCAAAAGCATTGGCAACAAAAGCCAAAATAGACAAATGGGACTTAATCAAACTCCACAGCTTCTGCACAGCCAAAGAAACAGTCATTAGAGTGAATCGGCAACCAGCAGAATGGGAAAAAATTTTTGCAGTCTACCCATCTAACAAAGGCTGATATCCAGAATTTACAAAGAACAAAAACAGATCTACAAGAAAAAAACAAACAAGCCCCTTCAAAAGTGGGCAAAGGACATGAACAGACACTTTACAAAAGAAGACATACATGAGGCCAACAAACATATGAAAAAATGCTCATCATCACTGGTCATTAGAGAAATGCAAATCAAAACTACACTGAGATACCATCTCACACCAGTTAGAATGGTGATCATTAAAAAATCTGGGCTGCTTTTTTTGAGGGGTCCTTTGTCCAGTGAGATGAGAAGCTTTTGTTTTCTTCTATTTTTTGTTTACATTCATTGGAGGTTCCTGATTACAGGCCTCTCCAGAACACAGTATGGAATATATGGAAAAACCTGGGCAACTCACTATGGTGTCATTATTCAAGCCCTAAAGTTTCTAGACAGCTTGACTTCTTTTCTCCATCTTTCAGGGTCCTTTTACGATTGTCTGTTAAATAATTTCCAAGGTATTTAGGTGTAGTTAGAGGGGAAGAGCAGGGAAAAGTGAGGATGCATCATGTTTTCCCGGCACTCAAAAACCTATGCCTTTTATGATGTTTCATAACAGGAGAATGAGGGCTTAAGTATAAGGTAGCATATAAAACTAACCTAGTGGGATCCATATTGGAGCAAGATATTAAAAGTAGCACTCCTTTCTCCCTTCGAAAGTAATAGTGTAATTGTGAAGAGGATTAGAGATTTGTTTGACTTTTATTTCTTACTAATGGGGTATCAATTATTCTCAATGAAGATCCATACCCACTGGGTATATTAGCTTCCTTTCAAAGAGGAATGATACATCAGTTATCATTACTGTGACAAAATGGGGCATTTCTTTTAATTTTATGAGATTTTTCTCATTCTTTTTTTGCAGAAATGTTAATAATGTTTGCATTCTAGACTTTAATAATAAATTATGCAGCAGGATAACAGATGATAATTTGGAGATCCTGAACAAATGTCATTTAACACAGAGTGAACAATTATATCAATAGTCAATGAGGTTTTGACCCACTAAGTTTCTAAGAAATTTTCCTATGATTTTGATTAACATAGAAAGGTAGAGAATTTAATTAAACATAGTATTTTAAAGGTCATTCTTTCAGTAAGCTTTCATCTTAGTCTTAGTTTTCCTTATCATTATCCCCATTGTTTCCATCAAGTAGATAGATACAGATCTAGAATTGCAGTTGATGAAATATAGTGGAATAATAATTTAACTAGGTTTTAAATTATATGGGCTATTTTGAATAGTATGTACTTTTCCCCCCAAAGACTACTTACTAATTTAAACAGACAGAGTCCACATTTTATTAAAAGTAATGGCAAAAACTGCAATTACTTTTTGCACCAACTTAATATTACAAACCTATATTCTGAAGAAAATATATTTTAAGCTATTTTGTAAAGACACTTCTTGTAAGAAAAAGGTATCTTATGTCTGTGTTCCAAGCACTTAGCCCACTGCCCTACAACTACAACGTATACAATATGTTTGCTCTTGATGATATTGATGAAATTATCATTCCCCCAAAGTATAACCTATACCCTTTGAAATGGAGCAAATATACCACCACCTTGAACTCTTTGCAGGAAAAATGCTTTTAAAGTGACAAGTACAAGTAGGAGCTCTCTGAGTGTTTGTTAACCTTTACCATGAAAGCAGATTAAAATTCTCCAGAGTGTAATAAGTCCCTGGGAGACTGTTCCACTCGTTACAAATTCCCTTCATTTATCTCATTATCCGAAATGACATTTAACATCTTGCTCAGTTGGAATAATTTGATCTAATGCACATTATCTTTCTATGACTGATGATTGTTCTAGCAAAAGATGAAAGCCTTGTTATAACAAGATCATTTGGTCAAATGTGCACAATATTACTAAAAATTCAGATAATAATTTAAAAACGCTTTTTAAATCCAGTTTGAACTATCATGTTATTTTTCTAAGGCTCTTTCACCCTATTACCTCTGATTACCTTCAGGCTATTTCCACATAATGAGTATCTTGACTCTCCTTTCATCCGTTTTTCTGACCTTGTTAACTTTCTTGACTTGATGCTATGCCTTATCTGACATCTGAGCTGATGAGGGCCAAGATTGGTTATAGAGGCAACAACTTGAGGTCTACTGTAGGAATTTGTCCAGTCTTTATTGTACTAGACTCTGAATGCTAAACTATGTTTTTAATAGCCACATATTTGATTATTAGTTCTAATATTATCTTTGAATTAATATCCAACTCTCTACATTACTGATTCTAGTTGGTTAACCACCATATTTCTTGACTGGAACCTGGCTGTGCCAGTATACTGGGCATTTACATATCCTTTGTAAAAATTGTTTAAAATTAAAAGTATACTATCTTTCTAAAAATTGTTTGAGGAATACATGCATTCCTTAGAAGAGCCAAACTCAGTTTCTTAGCTGCCTTGAGCTCCACTTTAGGCTCTGGATCTTCCACAGTATTTTTCAGTACTTGACTACCTCAGTTTTTAATTAACCTCAGACCTTTTGTATATGGCCAAAGAATGTGAATATCTGTAAAACCTAATGCAAAATAAATAACTAAATAAATAAATAAAGGAAAAACATCTATTAACACCATCGATTTAGCCTAGAGAACATGGCATACATTCTCTTCACATAAGGTTAATTTTATGTGTTAACCTGGCTAGGCCATGGTACCCAAATACTTGGTCACACATTAATCTAGATGTTTCCGGGAAGGTATTTCAAAAACACGATTAATATTTAATTTAAATTAGTGGACTCTGAGTAAAGCAGATTATTCTCTATAATATAAGTAAGCCTCATCCAATCATTTGAAAGCCTTAACAGAAAAAGACTGATCTCTCCCAAAGAAGAGGAAATTTTGCTAGAAGACTGCCTTCAGACTAGAACTTCAACTCTTCTCTGGTTGTCCAGCCTACCAGCCTACCCTGCAGATTTTGGATTTGCCAGCCTCATAATCACAGAAGCCAAGTCCTTAAAAGACACCTCTCTCCCTATGCATATCCTATTAGTTCTCTTTCTCTGGAGAATCCTGACTAATGTATTATACAATTACCAGTGGAGATTAAACCTGCTGAGATAATTACTGAATTGTTGAGAAGGAAGAAGCCGCATACTTCTCTTTCTATTCTGATATTTTCAATGAAATTGATTAAAATAAAACTAATATTTTTAAAACTTTGCTATGTGCCACCTTGCCTTTTTGAGATGGAGTCTCCTTCTGTTGCTCAGGCTGGAGTGCAGGGGCGCAATCTTGGCTCACTGCAACCTCTGCCTCCCAGGTTCAAGGGATTCTCCTGCTTCAGCCTCCTGAGTAGCTGGGATCATAGGTTTGCACCACCACGCCCTGCCTGGCTAATTTTTTATTTTTATTTTTAGTAGAGACAGGGTTTCACCATGTTGGTCAGGCAGATCTCAAACTCCTGACCTCGTGATCTGCCCGCCTCAGCCTCCCAAAGTGCAGGTATTATAGGTGTGAGCCACCGCGCCTGGCCACCACCTTGCTTTTCTAGGTACCAACCTTCTCAGATAAGTAGTACCATCCCATTTTATATTTGTAGAACCTAAAGCTTGTGGAGTTAAATTATTTTTCTCAGTGTCCCCCAGCTAGGGTGCGCTCGAGTCAGATTTCAAGTTCTGTTTTATCTGGCCTTAAAGTTCATGCTGCTCCAATTTGACCCACAGATTTAAGCCTGCCTGTTGTAACAATGATTAATTCGCTTGTTCCTTATACAGAAGTCTTGGATGATAATGATGGAGAAATTATACCTAAAATCAGATTTTGGTCCAGATGCCATAAAAATTTCATCCTCCAAGGAGGATTCAGTAATCACATATATATTTTGTGTAAAAATCGTGAACTAGTACCAAACCACAGGAATTAGGCAAGCTGTGGCATAAGATTTGGCTGAGTTGCTCCCCTTTCTAGGACTGAAAGTCTGACATCCTAGGAAACCTCTCAGTCCCTAGCAAACCAGCAGAGTCGGTCATCATAGGTTAATGGAACTAACCCTACAGAAAGTAAGAAGGACAATAGAGAAGAGGCTTTTCTGCAATGAATTAACCAAATTTTTATGTGTAATTTAAGACAAGCCTATGGACAAATAAAATATTCTGTTCATTCTTTTTAGTATTGGTCTATTGATATTTTGAGGCTATATTTGACTTCTTAGATTTCTACCGTTCTCTGTAATACACTATTACTCTCAAGGAAAATCAACCTGCTTAATTTGTTATGACCTAGATTCTTTTTATCATTTATAAAAGGTAGACTTTGCAAACCCTTTTTAGAAATTTAGGGTTAAATGATCTGCAAAATTTTACATTTCTAGCATTTTAAAGAAACCAATTTCATTTTATAATTACACAGCATCTAGACTTCCTTCTCTGGGTCTGGTTAAATTTCATGGAATGGGCTCTTTACAAGTAATTTTGAGAGTCAGCAATCACAAAATGTATGACCTTGTTAGACCATCAGTCTACCTGCACTGACAGGATATCAGAGCAGCTAGTTGAAAACAGGAAGATTTAGTAAACAAAAAAGTTTGGTAAAATGTCAAAGAAACAATTTGTCGTGTTTAAACATTTTCCTACCACTTAACATAGTAAGAATACATTTAAGGTAAACTTTTATCCCATGATATAATTTTCCTACTATCATAAACTGAATCTTCTTCAAAGTTGGGGTATTATCACTTGAAATAGTGTCAGTATTTTTGGAAGAACTTTGATCTAAAGAACAAACAAAACTCCAGAGATAAATTTTTTTTACAGTCTTTGTTCTCTTTAGTTCTTTTCATTAATGAAACTGGTAAGGTTCCTTTTTCCCCTTTGCAGAGCATGTGACAAGGGGAGTGGCTGGCTTCTTCAGTGCCCCGCTGCTTGAACCTCTAGGGGAGCATATTGGCAGGCAGGCTGTGGGGTTCCGACCCCACAGCAGCACCTAGGGTTGAATGTATACAGCTTCTGAAGCCCCAGTGAGCGTGTGTTACAGGGTGGTCTTTTAGTTTAGCCATCCGTAGGTGGCTTGTGTTTATCAGCTCAATTAGACACTCTGCCTTATCACAAGAACAGGGGACTTTCTGTATATCCGGGTTTCTTGCCTTGGTGTATGGGAAAAATTGTATCATACCTTAGTTTGGAGAATGTGTGCAAGGTTTTATTGAGTGGAAGTAGCTCTTAGCAGATGAGGGAGTCAGAAGGGAGATGGAGTGGGAAGATTTTCCCCTGGAGTCCTGGCCACTCAGCAGCAGGACTTTTCTCCAACTGCCTCAGCCAAATTCCCTGCTGTTCTGCTGGTCCATGGCCTGCTGGCGTGCTGGTGCCCATGGGCATACTCTTCAACTGTTGTGCTCCTCTTTAATGTCCAGCCGCTTGTCATCCTTCTGCTGATATGCTTCTTTTGACGTCCAGCCGCTTGCTATTGTCTGCCCGCTAGGGTCTTGGGGTTTTTATATACACAGGATAAGGCGTGGGGGAGCAGGGTGGTCTTGGAAAATGCAACATTTGGGGGTAAAGGCAAGAGAGCCTGTCCTCACCTAGATGGATGGGCATAGGCCCCAGGGTGGAGCCCTAGCCAGGGACCTGCCTTTCTCTACCCAGCACTTCCCTGCTCCCCTTACATATCATTAACACCTTGACTACCCTTACTTCATTGATTTATCCATGGAGAAGACATAAGAAAGACCTCTAAATTTAAGGAAGGTGTTTTTTGTTTTTTGTTTTTTCTCAGATGACTCCTTTCACAGTGCTCTGCTGTCTACCCATGGTATTATCATATTCTATCTAATATACTTATATATAGCCCCATCAAAGTTGAATCGCTTCTAATCTGAAAGTGACTCTATTCAGTGCCATGAAATATTCTTCATCTTCCTGAGACACAAACTTGTTAGGTTCATGTATTACAGCAAATCATATCTTCTAAACTATGCTATGCTATGATATTTTGAGTTATCCTTCTGGTAGTTTTCTCTGCCTTGTCTGTAGATCATCATAGAGGAATAGGAAACTTGAAAGATTTATAGTATTTGTCCAGATCAGGTAGGAGACAGAATTCTAAGCAATGAGAATGACACACATAAAGACAGTAGATAGAACAGAAAAGGTCACCATCACTGGGTTATAGATAGCAAGGTGACCAATTTCATAATAAGGGCAGAAGACTATGGAATTTTCTTACTTATTTCAAAGAAATAAGTGATATGAACATTTCAAGAAATGTCTAATTTAGTAGAGACATGAAATCAGGAGTCTTTTATTCATGGTTTTTCTTTTAAGCTTATGAAAATAGATAGCTATATTGAAAACTTCAGATTTACAAAAGAGCTTTTGAAGACCCTTTCACTAAGTAATACTTTCTTTGAAGGCATCTGGATTTCTTTATCCATAAGGGATATCATTGTATATCTTAAAGGCAAAAAAACCTGGAGGATATTTTTGAGCTTGACTTCTTTGAAAATATCCAGGTGCTAGAGATACAGTGTACATTTGAAGGAAACTGCAAATGTAGAATTCTTTTTTTACATATTTCAAACCTCATTTAGAATCTGGATGCTATTTGAGCTGGTGTCAAGGATGCATGAAATTAAATTTAGAAAATCTCAGCTCTAAGAAATGCCAATATTTTTCCTACATCAGGTAGTTAGATGCTGGGTAAGAATTAAAACTGGCCATTTTCCCATGGAAATGAATGACACCGGAGAGAATATTTTTACAATATTGCACATCAATAATGTACTGATAATTTAAGGGGCTGAGGGCAGATTCAAGGAATCTTATTTTAAAAAGGGGGAAGATCTATGGAATGGAACAGGATCTTAGGGGAGTTTGCTACTTTTTGAATAAAAAGCAAATGTCAATTTTTTTTTTTTTTGAGACAGAGTTTCACTCTTGTTTCCCAGGCTGGATTGCAATGACACAATCTCGGCTCACTGCAACCTCCACCTCCTGGGTTCAAGTGATTCTCCTGCCTCAGCCTCCCAAATAGCCAGGATTACAGGCATGCACCACCATGTCCTGCTAATTTTGTATTTTTAATAGAGTCAGAGTTCCTCCATGTTGGTCAGGCTGGTCTTAAACTCCCGACCGCAGGTAATTCGTCTGTTTCAGCCTCTGAAAGTGCTGGAATTACAGGCGTGAGCCACCACACTCAGCTGGGAAACTCCCTTTTATAGACCATCATATCTCATGAAAGTTATTTACTATCATAAGAACAGCACAGAAAAGGCCTGTTCCCATGATTCAATTACCTCTCACCAGGTCCCTCCCACAACACATGGGAATTTAAAATGAGATGTGGGTGGGGATACAGCCAAACCATATCAACGTTATTTTGTGTAGTGGGGATTTTCTTCCGAAGGCAATAACATTTACTTCTCCCTACATTGCAAAGTTTCTAAATTCTAGATCAAAGAGTTCTTTCATCACAGATTCTCTGCATGATAAAATTGTATATTGTGAAAGTGCTTGCCTGATTACCCTTCTCTTTTGCCACTTGACCCTTTCAACAATTCTACGAAGCATTTAGAAATGATGTTGTTAATAACAAATGAGGAAACTAGAAATCAGAGAGCTACAACTTAAGTTTTACGTGACTAATAGGTTGCAGAAGGAGAACTACCACTTGGGATTCCTGGCTCCCAATCCAGTGTTTTTTCCATCATGTTGTGTGGGTCTGTTCTGAATCAGACCATTTAGTTCAACAAAAATATTTTCTCCCAACTCCATAAAAATGGTGCTTATTAACCATGCTACTGATTTGTATGATTTGTATCTGAAAGAAAGGAATGGATGGGTCATATGAAATGCTTATGAAATAGTGAGGGTGTTAGGGTGGCAACATCTTTCTACTTAACAAGTTCAGTTTGATAAACTTGGACAGACAGCAGGGTATCTTTCATGATTCTCTCATGAATGGCTTAAATGAGAAACTAGCACTTACTACTCACAGATTCACTGTCAGCCACAGTGAATAAGATAGAGATGATCTTTGGCATTCATGGCATTTTCATTATAGGGGAAGAGGTAGACAAATAAATAGGCAATTAAAATAGAGACTAATGGTACAATAGAGGAAATAGGTGCTATAACAACACATAAAAGGGACATTGAACCCGAATTTAGGGACTAATGGAAGGCTTACCAAAGAAAGACATAAAAGATGAGTAAATAACTGGGTAATGAGTGTTCCAAAAAGAGGAAAGAGCAAGGACTGAGACTCAAAGAGCATAAAATAATTGAAAAACTAAAATGAGTTCATTATGGCTGGCATAAAAATCGCTAGAGGAGAAATGATGATCATTATCTTAGAGGAGGCTAAATGGAAGGAAAGTGAGGAGAAGAAACATGGAATGAGGCAAACAAAGCACCAAAGAGGACTAACTCTAACCCATCTTATTCCAGGTTCCAGGCTTCTCATTGCTACCAGGAGATTGTCTCCCACCCCTCACAGTGTTGTTGCGGCCTTTAAGCAAAAAATGAGTCATAGTTTCCACCTAGTGTTTATTAAATGCTAACAACTATGTGCCAGGCCATTTTAGGTGTGCTATCTCACTGAAGCCTCATGGCCCTTGAGGAAGGTACTGATACCTTTATCTTACAGATGAGGAAACTATGACTCAGAGAGGAGATAAAAATTGCCCCAATGTCGCATGATTAGTAAGTGACAGTGCAAAAACCTTTCTCCAGGTCTCTCTGCTTCCAAACCCAACACTATTTGACTGAATCTTATTGTCTCCTTAGTAAGTTTTCAGTACAATAATTATGGTTCTTCTACATTATTACTGCTTGAATAGAACAACTTAACAGGAAATTATTTGGTTTATCTCATTTAAAAGTAACCTCTCCTAACACCATTAAGTCAAAGTGTATTTCCTGAATAAATGGATTTGAGGGCTGACTAGTCATGCAGACAAGACCAGGAGACCAACAAGGACTTTAATAACATTTTTTGTGTGTAAAATTCCTTTCACTCTCAGACCCCCAAAGAGAGACTCCCTTAAAGCTTTTACAATTTTGTAGAAATCTCAGGTAGAGACAACTACCCTACTAATACCCCCCCCCCCCAAAAAAAAAGAAAGAAAGAAAAAGAAAAAGAAAAAGTCACCTGTATCTGAGAAGATTCTCCTTGATAGGTTTTTTGAAATGCAGAGTAGGAGGTAGTAGGATGCAACAGTGATTGGGAGCTGTTCCAATTTAAGCGAGAACTTACATATGTGAAATCTAATATTGGAGAAACTGAACTGGCACACAACAGTCTGTTATAAAGGACATGCTCTTCCTATGTATTTTTGTAACAGTTCTGGTCTTACATTAAAAATGGCATCTATTTTAAAACTGCTAAAAAAGTAGATTTTAAAATGTTCTTACCACAAAAAATGATAAGCATATGAAGTGATGGGTATGTTAATTAGCTTGATTTAATCATTTCATAATGTATACACATATCAAAACATCACACTGGGCTGGGTGTGGTGGCTCATGCCTGTAATCCCAGCACTGTGGGAGGCTGAGGTGGTTGGATCACGAGGTCAGGAGTTCAAGAGCAGCCTGGCCAACATAGTGAAATCCTGTCTCTACTAAAAATACAAAAAATTAGCTGGGCGAGGTGGCAGGTGCCTGTAATCCCAGCTACTTGGGCTGAGGCAGGATAATCGCTTGAACCCAGGAGATGGATGTTGCAGTAAGTGGAGATTGCTCCACTGGGCACCAGGGCAATAGTGTAAGACTTCATCTTAAAAAAAAAAAAAAATTCTCTCATGTTCAAAGTATTGGGAAATGGTGCCTTGCATTACTTTTGGATTGACATTTAAAATATAATACTTTTGTTACATATCTACATAACTGATTTTAATTTATGTGCAAATTACATTTTTAAAAGAAAATAATATTTTTTACTTTAATATAGCTACCCATATTTTAATAAATTCTAAACACAAACTTCTTTCAATTTCTTTTTGGCAATAAAATAAAGACTATTTACAATTCATTACTTAACGCATCATGTATGGCATTATCTTTATGTTTTGTTTGAAACTTTAAAATCGATATAGGTCCTGCAATAGCAGAAATCATTGGCTCTATTGAATATAAATTCTATGGTGAATATAAATTTGAATTTTTCATTCACAATAAGGCACAAAATATTGTGTTATTTTTCCATTTTTCTAAAACCAAATGTAACCTGAGGTTGTTACAGGTGCCTCCCTCTATGTACTTTGAGCTACTTAGGGAAAAGTTGAGATTGTTTCAGTTTGGAAACTCTAAGTAATATGCAATAAACTTTCCTACACAAACCTGATATGAGAAATTATTCTTAAACAAAGGAACATTTGTAAATGTTTGTTTCTCCTTAAGGTAATAAGAAAATAAGAGTGCTTTGCTTTTTTGAATAATTTTACTGGACTCTGGTTTGAGACTACTGTTTATAAAATCGAGTACCTGATGAAAACACTGGGCTAACTTTGAGAGAAAAACAACTGAAGATACTGAGGACAATGATAAATAAAAATAGAAGCAAATGTATGGAATGTCTTGAGCCTTAAAAGACTGTGTTACTTCTTAATTTGTATTAGGAACTGTGGCACAATAAAATAAGACATCAATATAAGTGGCCAGAAGAATTTCTAGTTTAAAATAATGCCTGATTAACAGCCCCTCATTCAAACTTTCCTAGCTTCCTGCTAAAATACAAAATAAAGGCATACATTAATGTTAAATCTCATGCCACCACTTAAAACAAACACTGACCTAATGCTAGATTGTGGAAGAAATGTCTGTTAACTATAAGAATATGTAAGTGGATTAAGAAAAAGACTTCAGTTCTTGCTGAGCTCTCCATATTTCACTTCATGAAATAGCTTTTCTCTAAAAAGCAAGAAGAAACAAGAAGGCAGGGGACAGCTTCTGTTCTCATTAAAAACATTCAGAAACAGCTATAATCAAAATATAACAGGACAAGAAAAAAAGAGAGATGGTTCCTAGGGATAAATTTATTTGTGAGGGGAAGTCAGGGAGGAATGAGAAAGACACAGAGAGAAGTCTTAGAAGCGGTATACTCAATTTTTTAGAAAACCAGGCAAAGCGGTAGAAAATTATCCCACTTCAGAACATCAAAGTTGTACTGATAGTTGCCAAAAGTGGGCTTGGGATGAAAAGTAAGCACATCAACCTGCTCCCAAATATTGATTTTAGAAGTGAACTTATCTATAATTGAAGTAAATAAAAGGCAGCTCATAGGCTGTGTTAGATATAGTGAACTCCAAGTTTCTCTTCAAACAATCAATATGTAGTATGTTCAGCTCTCTGATTCTTTAATTCTCCATTTTAAAGTTTAACTTTCTTGTAGTTTCAGTAAACAACCTTTTCCACCAGTTCTAATCAGTAGTTCACAACTGTTCCCCTGGTCTTTTGTTCAGTCCTGACTCATCCCTGTCACCTGTTTTGGTCACCTGCTCTTGTTACCTGCTTTGACTCCTGGCTACCTGCTCTGATCTGTCCCATAACTGTTTTTCCCACCAAACTACCCACCCTGCCACTCCGGCTCGTACCCCTGCTCTCTTTAAAATAGCCAATCAGAATTAGCCTAAACTGTGCAGTCTAACCCTAGCTAATAGGGGAATGACACAGCAATAGGGGCTACCTCTGTCAGGAATAAGAACCCCTTCCCCTCTTTTGTCCAGGTGTGCAGTTGCATTGGTCCATCTGTGAGCCACACCCTTCTACAGAAGTAAATTGCCTTGCTGAGGAAATTCATATTTGAGTGCTACTTCTTTTATGGCACTGAAAATTTACATATAACTGCTATTTTTTACTTAGTAATACTCATTTAAATTTCTTCCATGTATTTTTCATGGCTTGATTGCTCATTTCTTTTGAGTACTGAATAATTATCCATTTTCTGGAAGTATCACTGCCGATTTATCCATTCACCTATGATATCTTGGTTGATTTCACGTTTTGGCAATTGTGAATAAAGCTACAGTATAGACACAAGTTTTCAGCTCCTCTGAGTAAACATCAAGGAGCCCAATTGCTAGATCATATGGTAAGAGTATGTTTTGTTGTGTTAAGAAACTGCCAAACTCTCTTCCAAAGTGTCTGTACCTTTTTGCATTTCCACCAACAATGAAAGAGAGTTTCTGTTGCTCCACACCTTGATCAGCATTTATTGTTGTCAGTGTTTTGGATTCTAGCCATCTAATAGATGTATAGTGGTATCTCACTGTTGGCTTAATTTATATTTCCCTGATGGCATATGATATAGAGAAATGTAATTATTTTAGCCATTTTTCAGCGTATAGAATTGCTATGTATATTCACAATGTAAAGTGTGTTCCACATGGTTGTGAAACAGAGCTGCAGAGATTTTTATCTTGCAAATTTGAAATTACACAGCAATTAAACAATGATTCCCCTTTCTCCCTTCCCCAGCTCCTGGTAAGTGCTGTTCTAGTTTCTGTCTTTATAAATGTGACTTCTCTAGGTACGTCATATATGTTTTGTCATATAAGTTATAAAAGTGTAAGTATTTATATGTCATATATGGATATATAATTTAGAAACATATAGGTATATGTAAGACTGTGTAAGTGTATATAATAGGTGTATTAGTATAAATATGTAAGTATATATGTATGTCATATTAGTGTCTGTTTTTCAGCTTTATAGAGGTATAATTAGCAATTAAAATTTGTATATATTTAAGGTGTAAAAATTGATGCTTTGATATACATATGTGTCATGAAATATGTATACATATAATTACCACTATCTAGCTAATTAACATATGTCATTTCATATAGTCACTTTTTGTGGTGATAACATTTACAGTCTATTCCTTTAGCAAATTTCAGGTATATAATATATTGTTGTTAACTATTGGCCACCCTGCTGTACATTAGATCTCTAGAAATTCTTCATTCTGCATAACTAAAATTTTGTATTATTTGACCAATATCTCCCCATTTCCCTCAGCCTTGGCCCCTTCAAACAACAATTCTAATATCTGCTTCTATTAGTTCAACTTTTTCAGATTCCAAATGTGAATGAGATAATGTGATATTTGTCTTTCTGTGCCTGGCATGTTTTACTTCGCATAATGTCCTCTAAGTTTACCTATGTTGTCATAACCAAGAGTTCTTTCTTTTTTGAGGCTGAATAGTACTCCCTTGCACATATATATATGTGTGTGTATATATATATCCCACATTTCTCACATTTTCTTTATCCATTTAACCATTGATGGACACTTAGATTGATTCCATATCTTGGATATGGTGAACAATGCTTCAAAGTACTTGGGGATGCACCTATCTTTTCAACATGTTGATTTCATTATCTCTGGATATGTATGCAGAAGAAAAATTGCTGAATTATATGATTGTTCTGTTTTTACTTTTTCGAGAAACTTTCATACAGTTTCCATAGTGGCTGTACAATTCATGTCGCCACCAACACTAATACCGTAGTTCCCTTTTCCCACATCCTCACCAACACTTGTAATCGTTCATCTTTTTTATAACAGCCATTCTAACAGGTGTGAGGTAATATTTTATTGTGGTTTTAATTTGCATTTCTGTGGTGATTAGTAATTGTAAGCATTTTTTAATATAGAAGTTATCCATTTATATGTCTTCTTTTGAGAGATGTTATCAGGGCTTTGCTCATTTTAAAAATCAGGTCTTTTATTTTCCTTCTATTGAGTTGTTTGTGTTCCTTATATATTTTGGACATTAATCCCTTATCAGATGTATGGTTTGCAAATATTTTTGCCCATTCCATAAGTCATCTTTCACTCTGTTGATTCTTTTTTTGGCTGTGCAGAAGCTGTTGGGTTTGATATAATCCCATTTGTCTAATTTTGCTTTTCTTGCCAGGCTTTGGGGATCTTATCAAAAAAGTAATTATCCTGATCAATATCATGAAACTATTTTCCTGTTTTCTTCTAATAGTTTTACAGTTTCAGGTCTTACATTTAAGTCTTTAACCTATTTTGGGTTGATTTTCATATATGGTATAAGATGAAGGTCTTATTTCACTCTTGTGCATATGGATATTCAGTTTTCCCAGCACCATTTATTGAAGAGACTGCCCTTTCCCTATTGTGTGTTCTTGGCATCTGTGAAAAACCAATTAATGGTAAATGAATGCATTTATTTATAGGCTCTCTATTCTCTTGCATTTGTCCATATGTTTGTTTTATACTAATACAATGCCATTTTGATTACTATGGCTTTGTAGTATATTTTGAAATCAGGTAGTGTGATGCCTCTAGCTTTTATTCTTTTTGCTTACAATTTCTTTGGCTATTCAGTGCTTTTTGTACTTATTTTAAAATGAATGTACCAAGTCAAGTAGGAAGCTGGTTTCTATAAATTCATACTAATATATGTTTCTTTCTAAAGTTATTTAAAAATGAAAATTGAAGTTAAATATCTGTGTTATAGTATACATGCAGTTTATTCTGGAAATACATTTGAGGAAAGTTGGGTAGCAGAAAGAGACATAAA
This sequence comes from Sapajus apella, assembly GCF_009761245.1. Classification (NCBI taxonomy): domain Eukaryota; kingdom Metazoa; phylum Chordata; class Mammalia; order Primates; family Cebidae; genus Sapajus; species Sapajus apella. The sequence continues at coordinate 2,076,666 of NW_022437013.1, read as the reverse complement.
TTTTAGGAAATTTGAAATTTGTTATTGTGTTCAAGTTTGTTTAAAATTTAAAATTCTGGCCCTCTACATGATGGCTAGTCTTACATTTTTAAAGCTGTAACTAGATATTGTTGGTTTTAATATTTTCTCATTACTATTTCCAGAATACGCTTTTATTTTTGCAAGGAGGTTTATATCTATGAAATGTTACAAATAATTCACTATCAATTTAAAACATGCAGTGTCTTTTAAAGAATTATCAATCTGTGTTTTACAAACCACAGCAGATATGATTACAGTTTGTTTAGAGCTATAGTTGATGAGCTCTACTTTACTCCAAAGATGTATAACTATCCTACAAGCTTGATTAGTAGAATTTAACATTTAATCCTTGATGATTTGGAAAAGTACAAATGACATCAACCTTTAGAATATCCATCCACATTATTAGTTGAAATTAAATATAGTGGTGCATATTAGTTGTCAGCTTGACTGGCTTTCACAGGCTAAGAATGCTAAGGTTACAGTCCAGTCTTCATGCTGAGTAGTCTGCTTTGCATAGCGTGAATGCTCACTGTGACTGTTGTTACATAAGTTTCAGTTATCCAGGAAAAATGGAAAAAAATATAAATAGTTGGGTGAAGCTGAAGGTACACACTCTTTATGGAGAGTACATGAATAGTTGCTACCATTTTCCTTTAAAATTATATTCAGTAAAACCACTTCAAATTACTTTGGCTAATTTTTAAAAAATGCAAAATGGAATTTTTTTCACAGTATGCTTCAAGTGAATCAAATTAACCATCTGTATTGAGAAGCTAAAGGTCAGAATGTTTGTAGCAGAAAGACATTCCTTTGTGATTACTTGGTTACCTTATCAGGATATTGAGTCTATGATGTACTTTGCTGATAAAAACTTGAATAGGTCTAGAAATTCATTAGCTGTCTTTGTCAAGTTAAAAATATTTTTCATATAGGCCTCGAATTTATGTCTTGGAAAGTTGATAATAGCAGACAAGCACTTTATAAAATTGATTTTTCCTATTAAAATTTTTTCCTATTAAAAATTTATAATATTTTTTTAGATTTCTAAAGTAACAAAGGCACATAAGAAATTTAGAAAACAAAAAGGACTAACAGATAAATTTAAAACATCCCACTGTTTTTGGATTAAAAACACTTGCTGCTGAGATTTTGAAGAATATGCTTCTTCTACATTTTCTATATATATGTGGATTCTATTATAATTGAGATCATTGTAATTATAGATTTTATTCTATAACCTTTTCTCAATTACTGTAATAGAAAATGATTATGTCCAGGGTCATTAGATTTATTTATACAATATAAGGTTTAGTGGCTGTGTAGTGTTTTGTTCTATGGATATTGCACAATTTATATAATCTATCATCTATTTTTTAAATAATTTTTCATTATTACAAACAATATCACATAATATCCTTATATATAAATCATGTCATATGACTTCATTTTCTTAGAATGCAATTCTAAATTATATCAGCTTAATAAAAAATATTCATATTTTAAGAATATGCTTAATACCAATGGTGCTACATATTGGTATTCCAAGAGATAACACTTATCCACAGAGTATGAGCCTGCTCATTATCTTGCTCTATCAACAACAATGGATAGGTGAAAAATGGTACATCATTGTTTTAATTCCCATCTCTATATTTTCAAGTGTGATTGATAATTTTCCTCCACGTTCATTGAACATTTTTATTTTTTTGACTGCAATTTTCCTAAAATGGACTTATGCCATATAAGAGTGTTTGTTTCTTATTGAGTTACAATATTTTACTTCAATTTGCCATTTTACATTTGTGTCTTTTGTATTAACAGATTTTGCTACTTTTATATTGTCAAAGCTCTCTGTAGAGCTATATCTAGAATAATAAATTTCCCACACCTAAGTTTTATAATAACCTATGTTTTCTTCTAGCATTTTAGTAGTTTTCATTTTCACATTTAAATATTTTGTGTGATGACATGGCTACAATGTGACAGAGTTCAAAATTTGATTTTTTTTTTCTTACTTCCCCAAATGGTTGGTTAGTTTTCCAAACACACTTGTTTTGTTTGTTTGTTTTTGTTTTTTTTTCAAGATGGAGTCTGTAGTGCAATGGCACTATCTCGGCTCACTGCAACATTCACCTCCCGAGTCCAAGTGATTCTTATGCCTCAGCCTCCCCAGAATAGCTATTTTTTTTACTTTTTGTAGAGATGGGGTTTCACCCAGCTAATTTTTGTACTTTTTGTAGAGATGGGGTTTCACCATGTTGGTCAGGCTGGCCTCAAACTCCTGACCTCAGGTGATCCACCTGCCTAGACTTACCAAAGTGCTGGGATTATATGTGTGAGCCACCTTGCCCAGCTTAAACAGAATTAAACATTTTTTTTCTACTAACAAATATCATGTTTATAGTAACCTAAATAGATACATATTATTTGGTCATTTGGGGGAATTTATATTCTGTTCCATTTTAAAAAATCTATGAAGGAGATGAAGATGGCAGATAGGAAGCAGGACTACCTTACAGTTCCCACTTTGATGGACAAAGCAGCATGTGGAGATGCACATCATGAACTTTTGCTTCAAGAACTACCCCAGGAACATACCAGGAAAGCTGAGAGAGTCTGCAGATCCTTTGAAAGAACTGGATCACCACTGCATACTCCCTGAGATGCCAAAAAACTGTGAGTCAGCTGGCTTTCTCAATGCGGAGCCTTGTGGTCTGGGGCAAGTTCTTGGACCTGGTCATTGACTGCTTAGAAATAGACTTGGTTCTGTTGGAGGGGTGTGTTGGGAATGAGATTGGCCTTTAGGACGGCCGGCTGTGTGAGAGTGGGGTGAGGCTGTTGACTGCCAGCTTTCCCTCACTTCCCTAGTGACTTGTATGATTCAGCAGAGGTAGCCATAATTCCCCTGGGAAATAACACCATTGGACTAGGAACCACACTCTTACCCCCCACAGCAGCCACAGCAAGCCCTGGCCAAGAAAAGGCTGAGCTCAGACCTGCCTATATCTGCCCACACCTGGCAGTCTTTTCTCTACCCACCCTGGTAACTGAAGACAAATGACATAATCTCCTGGGAGCACTGTGGCCCTGTCCACTGCCTGAGAATCCTGTAACTTAACCAGGTCTCCCTAGGGCAAGTTTGCATTCTTTCTATAGGACCACAGCTGATTTCTTGAAAGTGCCACCTCCTGGCTGGAGACCAACATATATAAAACCAGTAAACTAAACAAAAACACAACTAAAGACCCTCACAGAGTCTACTTCACTTCCCTGCTACCTGCACCAGAGCAGGTGCTGGTATCCACAGCTACAAGACCTGAAGATGGATCTCACAGGATTTTTGCAGAGACTCTCCAGTACCAGTCTGGATCCTGGTAGATTTGCTGGGGGACTAGACACAGAAGAGCAAAAACAATCACTACAGTTTGGCTCTCAGGAAGCCTCATTCCTAGGGGAAGTGAGAGAACACCACATCAAGAGAGCACCCCATGGGACAAAAGAGTCTGAACAGCAGCCCATGAATCCCAGAACTTCCCTCTGACATAGTCTACCCAAATGAGAAGGAACCAGAAAAACAACTCTCGTAATATGACAAAACAAGGTTATTTAACATCCCCAAGGGATCATACCAGCTCTATTAGTCCATTTTCACTCCGCTGATAAAGACATACCTAAGACATGGCAATTTACAAAAGAAAGAGGTTTAATTAGAATTACAGTTCCACTTGGTTGAGGAAGCCTCACAATCATTGCAGAAGGCAATAAGAAGTAAGTCACGTCATACATAGATGGCAGCTGGCAAAGAGAGAGTTTGTACAAAGAAACTTCCCTTTTAAAAACCATCAGATTTAATAAGAACAGTGCAGGAAAGACCCACTCCCATAATTCAATCATTTCCCACTCGTCCCTCCGATAACAGGTGGGAACTCAAGATGAGATTTGAATGGGGACATAGCCAAAACATAACACCAGCTCACCAGCAATGCATCCAAATCAAGACAAAATATCTGAATTTCCAGAAATGAATTCAGAAGATTGATTATTAAGTTAATCAAGGAAGCACCAGAGAAAGGTGAAGTCTAACCTAAAGAAATCAAAAACTCAAGACCAGCCTGGCCAACATGGCGAAACCCTGTCTCTACTAAAAATATGAAAATTAGCTAGGTGTGGTGCTGTATGCCTATAATCCCAGCTACTATAGAGGCTGAGGCAGAATAATTACTTGAATCTACGAGGCAGAAGTTGCAATGAGCCAAGATCATGCCATTGTACTCCAGCCTGGCAACAAAGCAAGACTCTGCCTCAATAAATAAATACATAAATAAATAAATAAATAATGTGATACAGGATATGAAAGGAAAATTCTTCAGTGAAATAGATAACATACCTAAAAAACAATCACAACTTTTGAAAATCAAGGACATACTTAGAAAAATGCAAAATGCACTGAAAAGTCTCGGCAATATAATCAAACAAGCAGAAGAAAAAACTTTAGAGCTCAAAGACAAGACTTTTAAATTAACCCAATCCATCAAAGACAAAGAAGAAAAGAATTTAAAAAATGAACCAAACCTGCAAGAAACTGGAACTGTGTTAAAAATCTAAACCTAAGAATTATCAGTGTTCCTGAGGAAGAAGAAAAATCTAAAAGTTTGGAAAACATATTTGAGGAAATGAATGAGGAAAACCTCCCCAGCCTTGCTATAGATCTAGACATCCAAACACAAGAAGCTCAGAGAACACCCAGGAAATTCATCACAGAATGATTGTTGTCAAGGCACATAGTCATCAGGTTATTTAAAGTCAAGGTGAAGGAAGGAATTCTAACTGTAAGGCAAAAGCATCAGGTAACCTATAAAGGAAAATTTATCAGATTAACAGCCAATTTCTCAGCAGAAACCCTACAAACTAGAATGGACTGGGGTCCTATTTTGGGCCTCCTTAAGGAAAACAATTATCAGCCAAGAACTTTGTATCCATCAAAATTAAGCTTCAATAAATGAAGGAAACATACAGTCTTTTTACAGACAAATAAATGCTGAGAGAATTCACCACTACCAGGCTGGTACTACAACAACTGCTAAAAGGATCTCTAAATCCTGAAACAAATCCTTGAAATACACCAAAATCGAATCTCCTTAGAGTACAAATCTCATAGGACCTATATAACAATAACACAATTAAAAAAAAAAAGTTATTCAGGCAACAAATAACATGATGAATAGAATAGTACCTCACATCTCAATACTACTAACATTGAATGTAAATGGCCTAAATGCTCCACTTAATAGATGCAGAATGGCAGAATGGATAAGAATTCACCAACAAAGTTTCTGCTGTCTTCAGGAGATTCACCTAACACATAAGGACTCAAATAAACTTAAGGTAAAGGGGTGGAAAAAGATATTCCATGCAAATGGACACCAAAAGCAAGAAGTAGCTATTCATTTTTTTAAAATCTTTTATTCTAGAAGTAGCTATTCTTATAGTAGACAAAACAAACTTCAAAGCAACTGTAGTTAAATAATAAAGAGGGACATTAAATAACGATACAAGGACTAGTCTAATAGGAAAATATCACAATTCTGAATTTATATTAACCTAACATTGGAGCTCCCAAATTTATAAAATAATTACTGCTAGACCTAAGAAATGAGATAGATGGCAACACAATAATAATGGGGGAATTTAATATTCCACTGACAGCACTAGACAGGTCATCAAGACAAAAAGTCAACAAAGAAACAATGGACTTCAACTATACCCTACAACAAATGCACTTAACAGATATTTACAGAACATTCTACCCAACGACTGCAGAATATACATTTTATTCATCAGCATATGAAACATTCTCCAAGACAGATCATATGAGAGGCCACAAAACAAGTCTCAATAAATTTAAGAAAATCAAAATTATATAAAGTACTCTCTCAGACCACAGTGAAATAAAATTGGAAATCAACTCCAGAAGGAATCCTCAAAACCATGCAAATACATGGAAATTAAATAACCTGTTTCTGAATGATCTTTGGGTCAATAATGAAATCAAGATGCAAATTTAAAAATTCTTTGAATTTAACAATAATAGTGACACAACCTATCAAAACCTATGGTACACAGCAAAAGTGGTGCTAAGAGGAAAGTTTATAGCATAAATGCCTACATCCAAAAGTCTTAAAGAGCACAAATAGACAATCGATGGTCACCTCATGGAACCAGAAAAACAAAAACAATCTAAACCCAAACCTAGCAGAAAAAAGGAAATAACAAAGTTTAGAGGAGAACTAAATGAAATTGAAACAAACAAGAAAATACAAAAGATAAATGAAACAAAAAGCTGGGTTTTTAAAAAGATAAATAAAATTATACCAATGGCAAAATTAACCAAGAGAGAATTTCCAAATAATTAGAAACAAAATGGTAGATACTATAACTGATACTGAGGAAGGAGATCCGTAATCACCCTGAAGCATCTAAGACTACCTCCCCCTTGCCTTTTTTTTTTTTTTTTTTTTTTTTAGACAGAGTTTCGATCTATTGTCTGGAGCCAGGCTAGAGTGCAGTGACGTGATCTTGGCTCACTGCACCCTTTGCCTCCCAGGTTCAAGCAATTCTCCTGTCTCAGCCTCCTGTGTAGCTGGGACTACAGGTGAGTGCCACCATAACCGGATAATTTTTGTATTTTTAGTAGAGATGGGGTTTCACCATGCTGGTCAGGATGGTCTCAATCTCTTGACCTTATGATCTACCCGCCTCAGCCTCCTAAAGTGCTGTGATTACAGGTGTGAGCCACCACACCCGGCCTCCCCCTTGACTTCTACATTGCATTTCAATAGGAGAAGTAAAGACTGGCAGACTGGTGCCACCTTTAATCATGCACCTATAGATTGCAGGCGTGGTATGGAGGAATCTTCCCCAAAGGCACTGTTTGTGCCTAAACACGATCAAGCGATCAAGTCCCCCACCAAAGTCACATACTCCACAACTACCTCATGGATCAAGACCCTTTCACATGTAATTTCTAGAGTTGTAAGCCTTTAAAAAGGCAGGGATTTTCTTTGTTAGGGGAGCTCAGCTGTTAGGCAACTATGATGCCGCTGCTCCCAGCCAAATAAATCACCCCTTCCTTCCCAGTTCGGTGTTTTGTGGCCTTTCCTGCCACAATACCACAGAAATACAAATGATCATTCAAGGTTACTATGAACACCTTTATGCACATGAAAACCCAGAGGAGATGGATAAATTACTGGAAATATACATTCCTTTTATATTAAACTAGGAAGAGATAGAATCTCTGAACAGACCGATAACAAGCAGAGATTGAAACGGCAATGAAAAAGTTGCCAAGAAAAAAAAGTCCAGAACCAGATGGATTCACAGCTGAATTCTATCAGACATTCAAAGAAAAATTGGTACCAATCTTATTCACACTATTCCAAAAGACAGAGAAAGATTGAGTTCTCCCTAAATCATCCTACGTAGTCAGTATCACCCTAATACCAAAACTAGGGAAGAACATAACAAAAAACAAAACAAAACAAAACAAAAACAAAAACAAAAACCAAAGACTAATATCCCTGATGAACATAAATGCAAAAATCCTCAACAAAATACTCATGAACCGAATCCAACAGCATAACAAAAAGATAATCTACCACGATCAAGTGGGTTTTATATCAGGGATGGAGGGATGGTTTAACATACAAAAGTCAATAAACGTGATACACCACAAAAACAGAATTAAAAACAAAAATCACATGATCATCTCAACAGACACAGTAAAAGCATTTGACAAAATCCAGCACCCCTTTATGATTAAAACCCTCAGCAAAATCAGCATACAAGGGACATACCTAAAGGTAATAAAAGCCATCTATGACAAACCCATAGCCAACATTATAGTGAATGGGGAAAAAGTGGAAAACATTCCTTCTAAGAACTGGAACAAGACAAGGATGCTCACTTTCACCACTTCTGTTCAACATCATATTGGAAGTCCTAGAAGTCCTAGCCAGAGCAATCAGACAAGAGAACCAAATAAAAGGCATTTAAATTGGTAAACAGAAAGTCAAACTGTTGCTGTTTGCTGATGATATGATTGTTTACCTAGAGAACCCTAAAGACTCATACAAAAAGCTCCTAGAACTCTGCTATATGTCAATTTTTGGTGCCACAAAAGAAGTAGCACTCAAATACAAATTTCCACAGCAAGGCAATTTACTTCTATAGAAAGGTACGACTCACAGATGGAGCAATGGCAAGTGCACACTTGGACAAGGGAGGGGAAGGGGTTCTTATTCCTGATGGAGGTCACCCTTACTGCTGTGTCATTCCCCTAATGGCTATGGTTAGACTGCACAGTCTAAGCTAATTCTGATTGGCTATTTTAAACCAGGGTATGAGCTGGAATGGCAGGGTGGGCAGTGTGGTGGGAAGGATGGTTACAGGATAGGTCAGAGCAGGTGACCAGGGGTGACTCAGGTCAAAGCAGGTGATCAGGGCAGGTGTCCAGAGCAGGCAACAGGAGCAAGTGACTGGGATGAGTCAGGATGGAGCAGGGGACCAGGTGAACAGATGTGAACTACTGATTAGAACTGGTGGAAAAGGTTGTTTACTGAAACTACTAGGAAGTTAAACTTTAAAATGGAGAATTAAAGAATAAGAGAGCTGAACATACTGGCATACTGATTCTTTGAAGATAACTTTGGAGTTCACTATATATAACAACTAGTAAATGAATTCAGAAGTTTTAGGACACAAGATTAATGTACACAAATCAGTAGCTCTGTTATATACCAACAGCAACAAAACTGAGGATTAAATCCAGAAATTAACCCCTTTCACAATAGCTGCAAAAAATAAAATACTAGAAATATACCTAACCAAGGACATGAAAGACCTTACAAGGGAAACTACAAAACACTGCTGAAAGAAACCATAGACAACACAAACAAACAGAAACACATCCTGTGCTCATGGATGAGTAGAATCAATATTGTGAAAATAAACATATTGTCAAAATCAATCTACAAATTCAATGCAATTCCCATCAAAATACAACCATCATTCTTCACAGAACTAAAAAAAAAAAAAGACCCTAAAATTCATACGGAACTAAAAAGAGCCCACATAGCCAAAGCAGGACTAAACAAAAAGAACGAATCTGGAGGCAACACGTTATCTGACTTCAAACTATTCTATAAGGCCATAGTCACTGAAACAGCATAGTACTTGTATAAAATAGGTACATAGACAAATGGATCAGAATAGAGAACCCAAAAATAAAGCCAAATACTTAAACCCAACTGATCTTTGACAAAGCAAACAAAAACATAAAGTGAGGAAAGGATACCCTATTCAAAAAATGGTGCTGGGATAATTGGCAAGTCACATGTAGAAGAATAAAACTGGATCTTCATCTCTCATCTTATGAAACAATCAACTGAAGATAGATCAAAGGCTTAAATCTAAGACCTGAAACCATAAAGATTCTAGAAGATAACATTGGAGAAACCCTTGTAGACATTGGCTTAGGCAAAGGCTTCATGACCAAGAACCCAGAAGCAAGTGCAATAAAAACAAAGATAAATAGATGGGACTTCATTAAACTAAAAAGCTTCTGCACAGCAAAAGAAATAATCAGCAGACTTAATAGACTACCCACAGAGGGGGAGAAAATTTTCACAATATATACATCTGACAAAGGACTAATATCCAGAATCTGCAAGAAACTCAAATCAGCAAGAAAAACAAATAAGCAATTCCATCAGAAAGTTGGCTAAGGACATTAATAGACAGTTCTTAAAAGAAGATATACAAATGGCCAACAAGCATATATAAAAGTGCTTAACGTCACTAATCATCAGGGAAAAGCAAATCAGGGCCACAATGCAATACCATCTCAATCCTGCAAGAATGGTGGTAATCAAAAATTCAAAAAATAATAGATGTTGATGTGTTTGTGGTGAAAAGGGAATACATACTTTTACATTGTTGGTGGGAATGTAAACTAGTACAATCACTATGGAAAACAGTGTGGAGATACGTTGAAGAACTAAAAGTAGATCTACCATTTGATCTAGCAATCTCACCACTAGGTATCTAACCAGCAGAAAAGAAGTCATTATACAAAAAAGATACTTACATGCATATTCTTATAACAGCACAATTTGCAATTGCAAAAATATGGAACCAGCCCAAATGCCCATCAGTCAACGAGTAGATAAAGAAAATGTGGTTTATATAACATGGAATACTACTCAGCCATAAAAAGGAATGAAATTATGGTATTCATAGCAACCTGGATGGAATTGGAGACTATTATTCTAAGTGAAGTTACTCAGAAATGGAAAACCAAACATTGTATGTTCTCACTCATATGTGGGAGCAAGGCTATGAGGATGCAAAGGCATAAGAATGATACACTGGACTTTGGGGACTCAGGGGAAACGGTGGGGTGGAGGCAAGGGAGAAAAGACTACACATTGGGTACAGGTACACTGCTTAAGTGATGAGTACACCAAAGTCTCACAAATCACCACTAAAGTATTCATGTAATCAAACACCCCCTGTTCCCCAAACACCTGTTGAAATAAAAAACTTAAAAATTAAAAGAAATTTATTATCACTATGGAAATACATTGTGATCACATTATATATGGTTGATATATCACAGTTCAAATTTCCATTCTGTATTTTAATTTTCAGAATTAACTTGGCTGATTTGTCTTTTAATTATTCTTCATGCACTTTAGAATTGGTTTGTTAAGTGTAAAATTAGTTCTTTTGATATAATTTTAATTTCCTTAAATTTAAAAAATAATTTGGGGGTGGTTTTTGATCCAAGATGGCCGTTTAGGAACAGCTCAGGATTGCAGCTCCCAGTGAAAGCACAGAGGGTGAGTGGACGCCGTGTTTTTATTGCCCACAGACTAGGAAATTCGTGGGCAGAGGAGCTCCACGGTCGCCAGCGCGGCTGTTTCGGCCAGCGCGGCTGTGCCGGTCGGCGCCACTGCTTTGCCCCGTGCGGCTGCTTTGTCGGCGCCCCGGAGCCGCAGTTCTCTGTACAAAATACACCGGTCCGGGTGCCCTTTTGGCTGGCGATTGGAGCCACGGGAAGTTGCCCATTCGCCGGTGCAAAAAGGGGACTGAGCAGAAAACCAGGACAGTAGATTCCAGGGCAAAAAAAAGCCCCACAAACCTCAGTGCCGCTGTTTAAGCCAGCGCAGTGAGTGGCCACAGGGGAAAACAAACAGACCCCGGCGCCTCTCCAACAGGCGACTGGAACACCAACTTAAAAAATAAGCTGAGGCAGGGAGCCAGGCGATCAGGCTCGGCTGGCCCCACTCCCACAAAAGAACAGCAACCAGAAACTCTGGATTGAGATTTTCACAGCAAGTGCAGCTGAACCCGGGACAGTACAGCTTTGTGGGGGAGGGGCGTCCGCCATTACCGAGGCAGCCCGCCACGAGGTAGTTGGCCAATACTGAGGCAACCCGCTGTTGCCAAGGCAACCCGCCATTGCCGAGGGAGCCTGCCGTTGCCGAGGCAACCCGGCATTGCTGAGGCAGCCCGCCGTTGCCAAGGTAACCCGCCACAGCAGAGAGACTCTGCCTCAACAGAGGCAGGCCACCATCACCAAAGCAGTTCTAACTACACCCATATAAACAGGACTGCAGGGAAGTTCACTCGGCAGCTGGGCGGAGCCCACAGCAGCTCAACAAAGCCTCTATAGGCCAATAGTGACTAGGCTGCCTCCTTGCTGGGCTGGGCAGGTCTGAAGGGGAAAAAAAAAAGAAGGCGGAAGCATAACGGAAACTCATAAATAAGGCCCTAAATCCCTGGGACAGAGCACCTGGGAACAAAAAGCAACTTATGAGTTCTGCTGCAGCAGACCTAAACGTACCTGCCCAGCAACTCTGAATGAAGAACAACAACAGAGCTCACAGCTCACCATTTGAGCTCCTATAAAGAAGAGACCGTCTCCTCAAGCAGCTCCCTGACCCCTATATATCCAAAGAGGCACTTCATAAAAGAGAGATCACATTGACACTAGGCGGGTATCCTTCTGGGACAAAGATAGCAGAAGAAGAAAACTGGTAACAACCCTTACTGTTCAGCAGCTGCTGCAGGTGAACCCCAGGCAAGCAGGGCCTGGAGTGAACCTCAGCAGACCTACAGCAGAGGGGCCAGGCTGTCAGAAGGAAAACCAAGAAACAGAAACAACCTCATCATCAACAAACAGAACGTCAATCTGAAAGATTTGAGACCCAATCTGAAAGCCAGCAACCACAAAGTCGACAGGTGGATAAATCCTTAAAGATGGGAAGAAACCAGTGCAAAAAGGATGAAAACACCCGAAACCAGAACATCTCTCCTCCTACAAGGGATCACAACTCCTCACCAGCAAGGGAACAAGGTTGGAGGGAGAACGAGTGTGATGAAATGACAGAATCAGACTTCAGAAGGTGGGTAGTAAGAAACTTCTGTGAACTTAAAGAACATGTTCTAACCAAATGCAAAGAAACTAAGAACCTTGAAAAAAGATTTGACGAAATGCTAATGAGAATGGACAAAATAGAAAGGAGTATAAGTGAATTGATGGAGCTGAAAAATGCAACACGAGAACTTCGTGAAGCATGCACAAGTATCAACAGCCGAATTGACCAAGCAGAAGAAAGGATATCAGAGGTCGAAGATCAACTCAATGAAATAAAACGGGAAGGCAAGACTGGAGAAAAAAGGGTAAAAAGGAATGAACAAAGTCTCCAAGAAATGTGGAACTATGTGAAAAGACATAATCTACATTTGATAGGCGTACCTGAATGCGACAAAGAGAATGAATCCAAGCTGGAAAATACTCTTCAGGATATTATCCAGGAAAACTTCCCCAACCTAGCAAGGCAGGCAAACATTCAAGTCCAGGAAATACAGAGAACACCACAAAGATATTCGTCAAGAAGAGCAACCCCAAGGCACATAATCGTCAGATTCACCAGGGTCGAAATGAAGGAGAAAATACTAAGGGCAGCCAGAGAGAAAGGTCGGGTTACCCATATAGGGAAGCCCATCAGACTCACAGCAGATCTCTCAGCAGAAACCCTACAAGCCAGAAGAGAGTGGGGGCCAATATTCAACATCCTTAAAGAAAAGAACTTTCAACCCAGAATCTCCTATCCAGCCAAACTAAGCTTCATAAGTGAAGGAAAAATAAAATCCTTTGGGAACATGCAAGTACTCAGAGATTTCGTCACCACCAGACCAGCTCTACAAGAGCTTCTGAAAGAGGCTCCACACATATAAAGGAACAACAAGTACCAGCTCAACTAAAGGGCAAAACATGCAGCTAGCTTCAAAATGGCAGTATCAAATTCATACATAACAATATTAACCCAAAATGTAAATGGACTAAATGCCCCAATCAAAAGACACAGACTGGCAAATTGGATAAAAAGCCAAAACCCATCCGTGTGCTGTATCCAGGAAACCCATCTCACATGCAAGGATACACAAAGGCTCAAAATAAAGGGATGGAGGAAGATTTACCAAGCACATGGAGAGCAAAAAAAACCAGGAGTTGCAATTCTCATCTCTGATAAATTAGACTTTAAAGCAACAAAGATCAAAAGAGAAAAAGAGGGACTTTACATAATGGTAAAAGGATCAATCCAACAAGAAGAGCTAACGATCCTAAATATATATGCACCCAATACAGGAGCACCCAGATATATAAGACAAGTTCTTAATGACTTACAAAGAGACTTAGACTCCCACACAATAATAGTGGGAGACTTTAACACCCCATTGTCAACATTAGACAGATCAACCAGACAGAAAATTAACAAGGATATCCAGGACTTGAACTCAGACCTAGACCAGGCAAACCTAATAGACATTTACAGAACTCTCCACCCCAAATCCACAGAATATACATTCTTCTCAGCACCACATCACACCTACTCTAAAATTGACCACATAATTGTGAGTAAATCACTCCTCAGCAAATGCAAAAGAACGGAAATCGTAACAAACAGTCTCTCAGACCACAGTGCAATCAAGTTAGAACTCAGAATTCAAAAACTAACCTAGAACCTCACAGCTTCATGGAAACTGAACAACTTGCTCTTGAATGTTGACTGGATAAACAATGAAATGAAGACAGAAATAAAGATGTTCTTCAAAACCAACGAGAATGAAGACTCAACATACCAGAATCTCTGGGACACATTTAAAGCAGTCTCTGGAGGAAAATATATAGCAACAAGTGCCCACATGAGAAGCAAGGAGAGATCAAAAATTGACACCCTATTATCAAAACTGAAAGAGCTAGAGGAGCAAGATCAAAAAAACTCAAAGTCTAGCAGAAGACAAGAAATAGCTAAGATCAGAGCAGAACTGAAAGAGATAGAGACACAAAAAACCCTTCGAAAAAACAATAAATCCAGAAGCTGGTTTTTTGAAAAGATCAACAAAATAGACAGACCACTAGCCAGATTAATAAAAAAGAAAAGAGAGAATAACCAAATTGATGCAATAAAAAACGATAAAGGGGATATCACCACAGATTCCACGGAAATTCGAACCATCATCAGAGATTATTACAAACAACTCTATGCACACAAACTTATAAACCTGGAAGAAATGGATAAATTCCTGGACACTTGCCTCCTGCCAAGCATAAACCAGGAAGAAGCCGAAACCCTGAACAGACCCATAACAAGGTCTGAAGTTGAGGCAGCAATTAAGAGCTTACCACCCAAAAAAAGCCCAGGTCCAGATGGGTTCACAGCTGAATTCTACCAGACGTACAAAGAGGAACTGGTACAATTCCTTCTGAAACTATTCCAAACAATACAAAAAGAGGGAATTCTTCCCAAATCATTTTATGAGGCCAACATCATCCTGATTCCAAAACCCGGCAGAGACTCAACAAGAAAAGAAAACTTCAGGCCAATATCCATGATGAACATAGATGCAAAAATCTTCAATAAAATACTGACAAGCCGATTGCAACAGCACATCAAAAAGCTTATCCACCATGATCAAGTAGGCTTCATCCCGGGGATTCAGGGCTGGTTCAACATACGCAAGTCTATAAACGTAATTCATCACATAAACAGAACCAAAGACAAAAACCACATGATTATCTCAATTGATGCAGAGAAGGCCTTTGACAAAATTCAACAGCCCTTTATGCTAAAAACCCTCAATAATCTAGGTATTGATGGAACGTATCTCAAAATAATAAAAGCTATTTATGACAAACCGACAGCCAATATCATACTAAATGGGCAAAAACTGGAAGCATTCCCCTTGAAATGTGGCACCAGACAAGGATGCCCTTTCTCACCACTGCTATTCAATATAGTATTAGAAGTTCTAGCCAGAGCAATCAGGCAAGAAAAAGAAATAAAGGGCATTCAAATAGGAAAGGAGGAAGTCAAATTGTCTCTATTTGCAGACGCCATGATTGTATATCTAGAAGACCCCATCGTCTCAGCCCCAAATCTCCTGAAACTGATAAGCAAGTTCAGCAAAGTCTCAGGATACAAAATCAATGTGCAAAAGTCACATGCATTCCTATACACCAATAGCAGACTTAAAGAGAGCCAAATCAATAACACACTTCCATTCACAATTGCCACAAAGAGAATAAAATACCTAGGGATACAACTAACAAGGAACGTAAAGGACCTCTTCAAGGAGAACTACAAGCCACTGCTCAACAAAATAAGAGAGGACACAAACAGATGGAGAAACATTCCATGTTCATGGTTAGGAAGAATCAATATCGTGAAAATGGCCATACTGCCCAAAGTAATTTACAGATTCAATGCTATCCCCATCAAGCTACCAATGACCTTCTTTGCAGAACTGGAAAAAACCACCTTAAACTTCATATGGAACCAAAAAAGCCCGCATATCCAAGTCAATGCTAAGCAAAAAGAACAAAGTGGGGGGCATCACACTACCGGAATTCAAACTATACTACAAGCCTACAGTAATCAAAACAGCATGGTACTGGTACCAAAACAGAGATATAGACCAATGGAACAGAACAGAGGTCTCGGAGGCAACACAACATATCTACAACCATCCGATCTTTGACAAACCAGACAAAAACAAGCAATGGGGAAAGCATTCCCTGTTCAATAAATGGTGTTGGGAAAGCTGGCTAGCCATGTGCAGAAAGCAGAAACTGGACCCCTTCCTGACACCTTACACTAAAATTAACTCCAGATGGATTAAAGACTTAAACATAAGACCTAACACCATAAAAACCCTAGAAGAAAATCTAGGCAAAACCATTCAGTACATAGGTGTAGGCAAGGACTTCATGACCAAAACACCAAAAGCATTGGCGACAAAAGCCAAAATAGACAAATGGGACCTAATCAAACTTCACAGCTTCTGCGCGGCAAAAGAAACAATCATTAGAGTGAATTGGCGACCAACAGAATGGGAAAAAATTTTTGCAGTTTGCCCATCTGACAAAGGGCTGATATCCAGAATTTACAAAGAACTAAAACAGATTTACAAGAAGAAAACTAACAAGCCCATTCAAAAGTGGGCAAAGGATATGAACAGACACTTTACAAAAGAAGACATACGTGAGGCTAACAAACATATGAAAAAATGCTCATCATCACTGGTCATCAGAGAAATGCAAATCAAAACTACATTGAGATACCATCTCACGCCAGTTAGAATGGCGATCATTAAAAAATCTGGAGACAACAGATGCTGGAAAGGATGTGGAGAAATAGGAACACTTTTACGCTGTTGGTGGGAGTGTAAATTAGTTCAACCATTGTGGAAGACAGTGTGGCGATTCCTCAAGGACCTAGAAATAGAAATTCCATTTGACCCAGCAATCCCATTACTGGGTATATATCCAAAGGATTACAAATCGTTCTACTATAAGGACACATGCACACGAATGTTCATTGCAGCACTGTTTACAATAGCAAAGACCTGGAACCAACCCAAATGCCCATCGACGATAGACTGGACAGGGAAAATGTGGCACATATACACCATGGAATATTATGCAGCCATCAAAAACGATGAATTTTGGTCCTTTGTAGGGACATGGATGAACCTGGAAACCATCATTCTCAGCAAACTGACAGAAGAGCAGAAGATCAAACACCGCATGTTCTCACTCATAGGCGGATGTTGAACAATGAGAACACATGGACACAGGGAGGGGAGCACTACACACTGGGGTCAGTTGGGGGGAAATAGGGGAGGGACGGTGGGGGGTGGGGAGCTGGGGAGAGATAGCAAGGGGAGAAATGCCAGATGTAGGTGATGGGGAGGAAGGCAGCAAATCACACTGCCACGTGTGTACCTATGCAACAATTTTGCATGTTCTTCACATGTACCCCAAAACCTAAAATGCAATAAAATAAATAAATGGGAAAAAAATAAATAAAAAAAATAAAAAATAATTTGGGGAGAAACTGTATTTTATAATATGAGTTACATATCCAGAAAACTTGTTTATCTCTCCCTTATTTAAATTATATTTTATTTTATTTGTTGCATATACTCTTTAGTATTTTTCACATTAAAAACATCTATTGCTTTAGAAAAACTCAAACAAATTTTTCTCTATTCTCACACCAAAACAACAGTCAACAACACAGAAGACTTTGGTGACCCCAACATACGTAAAGATTTCTCCCTACAAGCAAGCAAGCAATTAATTCTGCATTGGATAACAACTGGTTGCCCTCCAATTCAATTATGACATTATTTAACTGGAGATTGTGTCAGATCCCAGTTTTGGGGGCTCAGTCCCCAAAACTGCCCCCATTTCGAACACCAGTTATAAGTCTGGCCTTCTGGAACTTTTGACCAACTGGCTTCAAGATGAGTTTCCTACAGTCCTCTCTTTGGTTCAATTAATTTGCCGGGGTGGCTTACAGAACTCAGGGAAATGCTTACTTACATTATTGGTTTATTACAAAAAAGGATATTACAAAGGATACAGATGAAAAGATGCATATGGCATGGTATGGGAAAAGGGACATGGAACTTCTATACCCTCCTTGGAGGTCACACAACCCTCCAAGAAGCTTCACATGTTTAGCTATCTGGAAGCTTTCCAAATGCTGTCCTTTTGGATTTTTATGGAGGCATCATTACATAGGCATGATTGACAATTGCATAGAAATATGATTGGACAAAAGGCACATGATCCAAAAAGTACCCAGTGCGGTTTGTCTGTTCAGACTCTTCTTGGTCTTTGTGTGTAGCATTCCTTCCTCTAGGGTATGGGGCAGGACCCTCTCTGGAATGAGCTTTTTGACCCACAATCAGATTAGAGTCCTGCCTTGGGCCCATGAAAGGAGGGGAAGAGAAGTTCACATAAAGAGAATCTATCTCCTGAGGCCTGATCCTGAAGCCTAAAGTGCCTGAATATATATTATAATCAAAGGCCGTATCAACAGCTATGGGAGTTATGAGCTAGGAATCATACATAAACATATATATATATATAAATTTAAAAATTTTATATTTTTAAATTATAGAGTTTAAAAATATATGTTTATATGTATATACACACACACACACACACACACACACACACACACACACACACACACATATATAGGGAGAAATTTTTTAGGCATAAGAAGTAGGAAAAGACAGACTGGAATTTTTAAAACATATCAATAGATTCTGGAATAAGCTGAGTTAGCAGATAAAGGTTTAGGAGTAACTATTATAAATACATTCAAAGAATTAAAAGGAAATGGGTAGAACTGGTAGCAGATATGTAATCTCAGAAGAATGGTAGAAATTCCATAAAGGAAACACATAGGAATAATAGACATGGAAATTACTACATCTGCAATGAAAAACTCACTGCATGGAATTAACAAGGACCATAGACAATAAAAAGCCTCTTGCACCAGTTTCTACTGCAAATGTTAAACCTAGCCAAACTTCTAGATTTATTAACCTAAAATCTCACATCAAAGACTTTTATCTCAGTTCCTCTTACATGAAATGTCAGTTCTGACTTTCAAGAAAAAAGACACAAGTCATTCTAAACAGCAAAACAAAATACAATCTGAAGAAAGAAAGCAAACATTAGAATCAGGTTCAGATATGATACATATTTTATAATTAACAGGCAATTCTAAATAATTATGATAAATATGTTAAGGGCTCTAATAAAGTGAGTTGACAACAAACAGGAACAGATTGAGAATGGAAGCAGAAAGAAGGAACTCTAAGAAAGAATCAAAAGGAAGTGCTAGGAATTAAGAGTGCCTCTGACAGGCTCACAAGTTGATTGAATACAACTGAGGGAATAGAACATATTCCCTCAGAACTAGCTAGAACATAAATAAATGAGAGCATATTAATATCAACTGTGAAGAGGAAAACAATAAAAAAGAACACCAATGAATATTTAAGAACCCTGGGACAATTACGTCTTCTTTTGAGAAATCTCTATTTTCAGCTTTTTTCTGTATTTTTAAATTACATTATTTGTTTTCTTACTATTTAGTTGTTTGAGTTCCTCATATATTTTGGATATTAATCTTTTATCAAGTTTATTATTTGCAAATATTTTCTCCCAATCCATAGATTGTTTCTTCATTCTGTTTGTTTCCTTAGCTGTCAAAAGACGCTAATGCCCTCTGTGGAGTAGGTTGCTGGGGGAAAATAGTGGTTCTAGCCATATGACTGATATCAATAGTTTCCTCCTTTCTTTGTTCCTAGGCAACTCCTGCAGTCTCAGGTAAGCCAATCTCATCAGCAATCTTTTCTGGGTGGATATTTCCCATTGTTTTTTTATCCACTTTGTTGCTATAGATTCTTTAGTGGGTCCTGAAGCCTTCTCAGGGCTATTTCATTTTGCAAATAGCTCTCTATATTTTGAGGGGTGGGAGGGTAGAGAATGAAAGTTCGTATTTTCTACTCTGTCACCTTAGTGATGTCACTCCTCTTCGTAAGTTTTGAAGTACAGTTCTACCATGTATCTAATCCTAGTTGACAGTTTTTTCTTTCAGCATTTTAATATAACCCTCTTCCTTCTGGACTACAAGATTTATACGGAGAAACCCACTGAAAATCTCATTAAGAATCCGTTTTACATGATGAGTTACTTTTCTCTTGCTCCTTTGAAGATGTTTTATGTCTTTGGCTTTTGACAGTTTTATTAGGATGTATTTTGTGTGGGTCCCTTTGGTTTTATCCTACCTAGAGTTCATGGAATTTCTTGTTTTTGTAGATCTACATCTTTTATCAAATTTGGGAAGGTTTTAAGACGTTATTTCTTTAATTTCCTCTCCGCTCTTTTTGTCTTCTTCTGGAACTCTCATAATGTATACATTGAGCTACTTGATGACAACCCATAACTCCCTTAGGCACTGTTCAGTTTTTTTTAACTGTTTTTTCTTTCTTTTTGCTCCTCAGAATCAATAATTTCAAATTTCCTGTCTTCAATTACATTATTCTTTTTTCTTCTATTTGATTCTGCTGTTGAACTCCTCTAGTAGATTTTTCAGCTCAGATATTGTACTATTCTGTTTGAGAATATCTGTTTGGTTCTTTTAAATAATTTCTATGTCTTTGTCAATATTCTTACTTTATTTATATATTATTTTCTTGAATTCCTCTAATTTTTTTGTACATCGTGCATTAGCCCTTCAAGTATAGTTAAGACAATTATTTTAAAATCTTTGTCTAGTAAATCCAATGCCTATGTTTCTTTATGGACTGTTTATACCACACTACTTTCTTTTGTTTAACAGGCTCTGTTTGTCTGTTTCTTTAAATGCCTTGTCATTTATTTTGTATTGAAAATAAAATAGCCACCTCCAAGATTTTTTCTAGGACATTAGGTCACATCTTGAGCATTCGTACTAGGCTAGAGGGAAAGCTTAAGGTCTTCTCAGGTCTTTTCTGGTTATGCTTCTTTTTTAATCCCTGCATAGATTTTTAAAATTTTCTTATATATATGGATGCTTTCAAATGTCTTAATTTCTCAAGAGTATCACTTCATTTTCTCCTTGGAGCCTAAAATATTCTATTCTATTTCTCCACCTCTAATGTCTTCCCTCAGACATGTGGGTCTGTAGTATAGTTCACACAAGCTGTGGTTGCTGTTTTTGTGACTTTTCTTGCCTGAGATCCAAGATATGCTGTTTTTCCCCATCTGAGCTCTGAGTCTTGGCTCAGGAGAAAGAGACATGAGATCCTGAGGCAGTTCCCAGACAGATTAGACTACTGCTAATAATGTGAGTCCTGCAACCTCTGGTTTCAGGGAGGGAATTTGGGACTGAATTGTTGCTTCCTTCTGACCAAACTACCATGTGCCAGAAATGGCATGGAACAAGGGCAAGTAAAAATGCCAATCAGGCAGGGTGGCCCATGACTGCAATCCTGGCACTTTGGGAGGCCAAGAGTTTGAAATGAACCTGAGAAATAGCAAGGCCCCATCTTTAGACAACAATAAGCAAAAAGTAGGTGGGCGTTGTGATGCATGCTTGTAGTCTGAGCTACTCAGTAGGCTAAGACAGAGAATTACTTGAGCCCAGGAGTTTGAGAATGCAGTGAGCTCTAATGGTGCCACTTCACTTCAGCCTAGGTGGCAGAGTGAGTCACTCTCTTTCTGAAAAACAAAAAGCCACAGATAATTCTGTTGTCTTGAATGTGGCTTTTTAATAATTAGATATTTGCTTTATTGCTGCAGATCTTTGACTATTTTCTAGAGCTTCAATAGAGATTTTAGTGAGTCTGTTTTTTTGTTTGTCTTTTAATGTTTCAATGGGGTTGGGGGACTAAGGGCCTGCAGCTTCCTAGTCAGTCATCTTGCTGAAATTACTCCCTTCTACCTAAATTTTGTAATACTTATTCTCAGATTTTGTTTTAAATATAAATGTGTAGCTTACGGTTAATAAATTTAAAAGCATAAAGTATCAGTAAAGATAGATGATAAAATACTACAAATAGAAGACTTGGCAATATGCATAAATGAAATAGAACAAAAGGTGAAAATTGTGTTCTCTAATTTGCAGTTTTTTAAAGAAAGAGTACCAATGTGTGTCAGTGTGTGTGTGTGGACATGTGTGCATGTGCTTGATAGAGAGAGAGAGAATAGTTTGCATTATTTAGAGAAAACGTGATATTTGACACTCTGGATAAATTTTTCCCAGAGGTCAGCCCCACTCCAGGTTTTACAGTTTGTTCACATGAATTAATAAATTCCACATTTTTGCTTAATGTAGCTGTGTTAGTCCCTTTTGTGTTGCTATAAAAGAATATCTGAGACTTGGTAATTTATAAAGAAAGGTAGTTTATTTTGGCTCATGGCACCTGTATCTGCTTGGCCTCTGGTGGAGACTCAGGAAGATTGACTCATGGTGGAAGGTAAAGGAGAAGCCAGTGTATCACATAGTGAGAGAGGAAGTAAAAGAGAGAAAGAGGTGCCAGGCTCTTTTAAACAAGTTCTCACAAGAACTAACATAGAGAGAAGTTGCTTATCACCAAGGGATGGCACCAAGCCATTCATGAGGGATCTTCCCCTATGACCCAAGTATCTCCCACCAGGCCCCACCTCCAACATTGGGGATCACATTTCAACATGAAATTTGGAAAGAACAAATACCCAAACTATATCACGAGCTTAAATTGGTATGCAACTAGAGTTGTGACTAGTACACAAATTATAAACTGCATAAGATAAATCTAACAATAATTATATAAATTCTATATAAAGAAAACAGCTTTTCTTAAACACATGTAAGTGGGCTAGAATAATTGAGACACAAAGATATGCTCCTGGATGGAAGATGCAAATTATTCCTAAATCTATCTATTAATTCAATGCCACACCTCTCAAAACCCCCCAAAGAAGTGTATTTTTATCACATTTTACTAAAAAACGTAATTTGATATCTTAAAAAAGATTATACTCTGTAGTTATTGTTTTGAGTTTGCCACATTTCTTATACATTTGGGATTTTAGAAAATGTTAAGATAAAAATTGTACATAACTCAACATCATTATATTTACCAAGTGACGGACAGCATAAGAATCTTTGAATTTGTTTTGTAGTGTGACTTCATTGACTCATACTTTTCTACCTATGAGTATATAGAGGATAGTGTCTTCAAAGGTTGTTTGTTTTTCTTGATAGTAAACAATACCTATGTGTTTTTCACCTAATGTATTTTGGCTTAATTTCTTTATGAACAGTGATTATTTTAATTTGTATATATTTGCAGTTTAATTTTCATAGGGTACAATATTGTTACTGAGACTTAGGATATTCCAAACTTGAATAGAAATTGGACCTTTATAATTTTGATCCAGCCAAAGAATATTCTATTCAGATTGTATTTTCCTTCCATTAGAAAAATTCAGTTGGATAGAAAATAGACTTGATCCTTACTTCATATCTGAAGCACTTCTCAGTATGGGACCCATCTGCCAGGGGACAAAATTCATGGTCACTCTTTTGTATGAGAGATGCTTGGCTGCTTCTGAGCAGCATGCTGTCCCTGGTAAGAATTTCATCAATCAAAGTTCTCAAGCTTCAGGGTTCCTTGTGTGGCTTAGTCTGTAATTCCAGACTTTCAAGAGGATATGTAGAGCTTATTATCAGAATCAACTTTTCCATCTTGGATAAATTACGCAATATATTTGAAAGAACACCACGGGGAGTAGAGCAAAATAACATTCCTTCTTGGCATGTATCTGTTGATATTTTTGGATCACTGGTGACAGCTTTATTGACTATACATTTTTAAAATAACCTGTGGAATTATAATGATAGAAAGAACTCCTTGAGAAGAGATTAACGTATATTCTAAACTTGGATGCCCAATTTGTTGGCTTTCCATTTATACAAGTAGAAGTGGGATGACGAATGTGTAGGTCTTTTGGGGGGATTTTCTGTGAATGGTTAGACCTCATCCTCATTTGCTTATAAGTTGTAATAATGCTCATCACAATTTTTTTTGTTCTTTGTCTTTATGTCACTCCCTTCAGGTAAGGAAAATGTCTTACAGCTTCTCACCAGAAGCTTGCTATCATAATAACTGTTAAAGCATATAATTTTGATAGAGACCCAGGGATTTATATTATTAGTTAGTGCTAAAATAAACACACAGATGCACTGTAGATGTTATTTTATATAATCTTCTCTTGTTATTTTTATTTTAATTGTACTTGACCAATGTACCTGGCCTTCTTTGATGAATTATTTTTGCCTATTCATTTTACAAATTGAGACAAGTATCTTAAAATATGAAACTGTCCTGGATACACTGTGTGCTCAAGGATCAGGAACAAACTGAGATAAAAGCCTGATAGGCTGCTGTGAAGCCTAGTATGTACTGTGGCATCATGCTACTTCTATTGCTTTTTACTTACTGATTTATGGTTATGCAATGCTATATGATTTGTGCTATATCATGTAATAATAGAGGTGAATAATTCTCCCTGGCATGTCTATACCTCTTCGAATAGCATAGAATTATTTTTCTTCTACAATTATTTTTCTTCAGTTTAGTTGCAGTCTCCATTTACATTTGGTTGTTTAGGAAACTGAATTTTGCTTTAGTACAATGCTTAGATTCACATTCTGCCAATTTCTTGCTCTTCCAATTTATGATGTATTCAAACTAGAGGTTAGGTATTCATCTATCACTTTTGTCAGGCCAATCTGAGAATCTGCCTTTTTTTTTTTATAAGAAGGATTGCTAATTTCATGTTGATTACAGCCCCTCAACCACCAATCACAGTTCTGTCTACTTCATTTCAACACTGCTCTCAGAATTAGTCATACTGTAAAATAGCAGCATTTAGCCTTTGAAGTTTTTGAAGCAAAATAATTAAATTGGACCATTTACCTTTGCCTGGTCTGGATTTATTTTTCCAGCAGTTTTGGATGTTTTTGATGACATAGTTTTGCTGTTTCTCTGGATGTGGTGTTCTTTCATTGCAAGCTGACAACCAGACTCTTCGATGATATAGCACTTTCATAAAATCAAATTAGAATATTCAACCTGTGTTGCCTTATGCAATGCCTGCAGTCAATATCTACTTGAATGAGTAATTTAAGAGTTACTGTGTCTTGTGAAACTGATATTGCACAAAGCCTGGCTTGATGGTGGAACAACAATTGAGACTGGTTACAGGCAACCATTGTTTTCTGGCTCTAGTACTGTTCTCTATACAACTACCTAGCTGCTGGGCTGAGTCAATTATCACCCTCAAATACAAGCAAAAGTAACATTTTCCCTTTACAATTCAGTGAATTACTCACAACTGTGACAGGAAAAAAACATAATAATAACAAAAGCATGTACATTTTACTTATTGATCTTTTCTTTTGCTTGGGCTCTTGCCTCAGCCCAAATGCTCAAGGATTTATCTATGTTCTTTTCTGATATCTGGTACCAAGTACAGGGCCGTGTTCATAAATATCAGTGAGTAGTGAAGAGTATAGTTAATCCTTGGAGATACATGTGTGAAAGTACAATACATATAGTGAAATGGGAAAAGTTCCCTTGTCCCTCTCCCAGGTCATGCGATGGGTGTATGACTCATTTCTTCAGTGTCCAGCTGCTCAAACCTCTAGGGTAGCATATGTGGGGCTCCGACCCCAGGAAGGGTCTAGGGGTGAATGTTTGCAGCTCCTGAAGCCACAGTGGCTGTTTGTTACAGGGTGTTTTTTCAGTTTGTCATCTAAAGGTGGCTTGTGTTAGCTCAGTTAGACCCTCTACCTTGTTGTATGGACAGAGGGCTTTTTGTAGCCTGGGTTTCTTGCCTTGGTGTACTGGAAGATTCGGATCACACGCAGGGTTGTGTGATTTGAATCTTCCAGTACACCAAGGCAAGAAACTCATTCTACTTATCCGTAGAATGAGTGCAAGCTTTTATTGAGTAGAAGTAGCTCTCAGCAGATGGGGGAGCAAGAAGGGAGATGGTTTTCCTCTGGAGTTGGGCCGTTTGGTGGCCCAGGCTCTGCTCCGACTGCCCCAGCCAAACTCTACATGGCTCTGCTGGTCAGTGGCTTGTCAGTATGCTGATGCCTGTCGGTGCATTCCTCTTGAGGCCCAACCATCTATATGTTCCTCAGCTAACTCCTCTTGATGTCCAGTTGCCTCTGCCTCTGCCTCTGCCTTGCTAGGGTCTTGGGATTCTATAGGCACAGGATGGGGCTGTGGCAGTCCAGGGTGGTCTTGGGAAATGCAATAGAAATACCTGTCCTCACCTAGGTCTGTGGGTTATTTCTTCCATCAAAAACAATATATGTCATCTTAAGGACATAGGTGATAATTTTCTAGGAATAATACTCAGGAATAGAATTGATAGATCACTGGAACACATCATTTATGATTACTTAAGGCACAGGCACAAATTATGCCTTAAAGGTTTTGTCAAAGACCTGCTGCTAGAAAAGCTTGACTTTCTTTGACTGGATATGTGATAGAGGAAGTAGCTTTTCCATTTAATAATAATTATTGTGCATTTACATTTTCTATTTCTTTTGGAGCTATTTTATTTATTTCCTTAACCACCACATCATGCTGCAATTTTCTCCTCCTTTTTGCCAACACAAGAAGCTTTTTTCATTTGGATGTATTCTTAAAAATGATTAGTGTTGTTTTATACATATTTTCAATTTACATATGTGGTTTTTTATCTTTTTATTTTTTACTAAGCAATGTGCATTTAACATTAATATTTGTTCATGTTGCTATGTATACATCTAATTTGTTGCTTCTAAATGCAGCATCATATTTAATGGTGGGCATCCATCTCACTTTACCTACCCACTCATCAAATAATGTATATTTAGTTGCATCAAACTTCCCACTACCACAAATAATATAACAAATTATATACTAGTATATGTACTTTTATAAATCTAGGTGAGAATTTCTTTGTGTTATATATACAGGAGTATAATTGCTGAGTCATACCATATACACATCGTGCTAGATTATTTTCTAAAATATGTGTACCAGTGTACTCTCACACTGGCAGTAATTGGGCATTTCTATATTACCACATTTCTGCCAATATTTACATTTATCCAGCTTTCTACATATTTTCATTTTAATACATGTTAAGTGATACATCAGTTTTAATAGGCACTTCTCTGATTATTGTTAAGTTTGAACATTACTTTGTACATTTGTTAGCTTTTTAGGTATTAATCTTCCCAATATTCATATTATTTGCATATTTTTTCTACTCTTATTCCTGTATTCTTATGATTGAATTGTATGACAATCATGTATACTCTAGATATTAATCCCTTATTAGTATTAGACATTGCAAATAAATTCTCCTGTCATGTAACTACAAACTTTTTCCATAGTATCTTACATTAAACAGAAATTCTAAATTTTTGATGTCATCAAATTCATAAATACAGCTTTATTGCATGTGCTTTGGATTTTTTTGGTGAGAAAATCTTCCCCAGATTTAGAGAACAAAAATTTTCTCCTATATTAAGTTTTATTAATTTTGTATTTTTTGCTTTTATATATAGACCATCAGTGAATCTGGAGTCCATAATTTTAAGTGTATTCTGAAGAGATACAGGATTTTCTATTTACAGTAAGATTTTCCTTACATAATCTCAAATACCATTTTTTCTTTTGATTTTTGATATCAATTTTGTTATATATTTTCTTATATACATATGAAAATCTGTTTCTGAGTTCCTCTTTTGGTCCATTGGAGTATTTGTTAAATATGTGTACTTGTACCAATACCACACTGTGTTTATTACTATAATTTTGCAGTCTGTTTTGTTTAAATATATCAGAAAGCAAGAATTCTTTTTTTTTCTTTTTTTGTGTGGAGACAGGTTCTCCTATGTCAACTTAGACTGGAGTGCAGTGGCTATTCATAGATATGATCACAGTACACTGCATCCTCAAACCTCTGGCCTCTAGTGACCCTCCTGCCCCAGCCTCCTGAGTAGCTAGGAATAAAGGCATGCACCACCATGCCCAGCTTATTTTCTCCTTTTTAATAGTGACTTAGCAACTTATAAATCTCTATGTTTCCCTATACATTTTAGAGTAACTTTATTGTTATTAGAACACAACTGCAATTTTTATTTAGACTGTACACATTTAGTGATAATTGACTTCTTTTTAATATTGAACTATCTTATCCAAGAGCATGATTATGCTTTTCTCTCTATTTAGATTATCTTAGGGCTTGTATATTCTAGTCTAAGTTCCAGATATTTTATAAATTGTACTACCAATGTAAATTATATCTTATATCTGAATACATTTACTAATTCATTAGTGCTACAATGCTACTAACTTTTTTTAATTTTAA
This sequence comes from Sapajus apella, assembly GCF_009761245.1. Taxonomy (NCBI): domain Eukaryota; kingdom Metazoa; phylum Chordata; class Mammalia; order Primates; family Cebidae; genus Sapajus; species Sapajus apella. The sequence continues at coordinate 2,048,297 of NW_022437013.1, read as the reverse complement.
AATTATTTCTTAAACTTTGTGTGAGTTCATAGCAGGTGTATATATTTATGGGTATATGAGATGTTTTAATACAGGATATAACATGAAATAGGTACATCATGGAGAATGAAGTATCCATCCCCTCAAGCATTTATCCTTTGAGTGACAATCCAGTTAATTAATCCTACTCAAATGATTTCAAAAAATAGAGGTGGAGGAAATACTTCCAGACTCATTCTAATGAGCCAGTATTACCCTGATACCAAAACCAGACAAAGACACATCAAAAAAGGGAAACTACAGGCCAATATCTCTTATGAATATTGATGCAACAAAGTAAACCAAATTTAACAACACATTAGAAAGATTTCTCATTATGACTAAGTGGGATCCATCCCCTGGATGCAAGTATGGTTCAACATATGCAAATTAATCAATGTGACACATTATATCAACAGAATGAAGGATTAAAAAACATGTTATGATGCTACTAATTTTTGTAGGTAAATATTTCACTTGGAAAACTCACTGGATTCCTTAATATTTCTAGTAGTTCATATATAGATTCTACTGATGATTCCATCTAAATAATCATATAATCTAAAAATAATGGCAGTTTAATCTCTTCCTTCTTATATTGATATTTTTATTTGCTACATAACAAATTTTCACAAACGTAGTAATTTAAGAAAACACTCATTTACTATCTCAAAGCTTTTTGTGTTAGAATCCTAGCATAGTGGAACTAAGCTCTCTGCTCATGGTCTCCCTAGACTCAAATTAACATGTTGGTTGGGGCTCTATTATCATCTGAGGCCCAAGGTTCTTTTCTTAGCTCTTGGGGATGCTGATAAAATTCATTTTCTTGCAGCTGTGGAGCTCATGGAAACTAGCTTCTTCAAAGCTGGCAGAAAAATCTCTGCCCTCTAGACCATTTGCTAAAAGGGTATCAGATTTAGTCAGGCCCAGGCAGAATAATCTCCCTTATTAACTCAAAATCAACTGATTTGGGATCTTAATTGCGTCTCTAAACCTCTTTATTAGCAATAAAGAGTTAATTATGTACATTCTAACAACTAGAATTTACTTATGTGTTTCATCTGTTTATATTTGTCTGTATGCTATATCATTTTCTAACAAGCATACATTAAAATCTCCAACTACAATTGTTGTTATATCTATTTCTTGGAACTGTTGTTTCAAAGCCTCCTAACTTTTCAACCAATGTACAAGTATAACTTGATTGTAGGTTCACCTCTTTTGGCACTAATGGAGTAATTCTCAAAGTTTTGTAATATTTTTTGGACATCTTTTTCTTATTTTTTTTGAGACAAGGTCCCACTCTGTCACACAGGCTGGAGTGCAGTGGTGTGATCTGGCTCACTGCAACATCTACTCCACTTGAGTCAAGTGATCCACCTGAGCCTCCCAAGTAACTGGGACTAGAGGTGCACGCTACCATGCCAGGCTAATTTTTATTTTTTGTAAAGACAGTTTCGCCATGTTGCCCAGGCTGGTCTCAAACTCTTGGAATCAAGTGATCCACCCGCCTCAGCCTCCCAAAGTGCTGGGATTACAGGCTTGAACCATCATGCCCAGCCTAACAACATCTTTTAACCTTTTATTTTGAACTTGTAAACTTACAGAAAAGTTGCAAAAATAATACAGAGTTCCCATATAACATGTTACCCAACTTCTCCCAATGGTAATGTGTTACACAATCTTAGTATAATTATCAAAATCAGGAAATTAACATTAGTAAAAGATTATTATTAAATACAGACATTAATTCAAAATTCACAAGTTTTTCCATTAATGCATTTTTTCTCCTTCATGATCTCGCTCAGGCCTGCATTGCATTTATTTACTATTTCTGCTTTGTTGTTTCCAATCAGCAACAGTTTGTCAATCATCTTTCATTTTCTTTCATAACCTTGACACTTTTTAGAAGTATTGGTCAGTTATTCAGATAGAATGTCCCTCAATTTAAACCTTTTCTGTATTTTCTCATAATTAGATTAAGATTATAGTTTTTTCCCCAAACATATTCCAGAATGGTAGTGTGACCTCAGTGTGTCAAAATAAACAGTTCATCATGTCAATAGTCTTACTACTGATGTTGAACCTGATCACTTGGTTAAGTTTAATTTTGCTGAGTTTCCCCATTATAAAGTTACTATTTTCTCCCTTGCAATTAATAAATGTCTGAGGGAGATACAATAAGACTATGCAAATATACTATTTCTACTCAGATTTTTATTTTTTTTAGATGGAGTCTTGATCTGTCACCGGGCTGGAGTGAAGTGGTGTGATCTTGGCTTACTGCAATCTCTACCTGTCGGGTTCAAGCCATTTTCCTGCCTCAGTCTCCCAAGTAGCTGGTATTACAGGCACATGCCACCACACCCATCTAATTTTTGTATTTTTAGTAGAGACAGGGTGTTACCATATTGGCCAGGATGATCTTGAACTCCTAACCTCATGATCCGCCCGCCTCGGCCTCCCAAAGTGCTGGGATTTCTCAGACTTCTCTCACACTGATTTTCACCTCCATTTAGGGAACTTGCCTGTAGATGTCACTACCGCAGTGTTTGCCTAATGGTGACTTTTTATTGAACTCCCTATTCTTTTTATGCTTATTAATTGGAATTGTTTTGCAAGAAAGAATTGCCTCTTCTCATTCATTCATTCATTCATTCAGTTATTTACATTGGTAGTACCAACTCATGAATACTTATTCTATGGGCTGACATTGAACACAACCATTATTTATTTTCTTGCTCAATTTTGTTTCAGCTTTCACCTTTAGCATTTCCTTCAGGTTGGCTCTTGTGTCCTTTTAACAAGTCCCCCTCTCCCCACTTTTTTTTTTTTTTTTTTTTTTTTTTGGTCACTTCCTTCTTTTCTGGCACCATAGGATTTTCCAGGATGATCATGGTTTACCTTGTCCAAGCTTTAAATTGAATACATCTCCTAGGACAAAATGTTGCTTATTTCTTGCATGCATGAAAAATAATTTCGGAATTGCTAATCCAAACCCCTGTGTGAAACATATTTACTAACTAGATTACAGCATTTATGACATTCTTTATGTCCTTTTTTGCTCTTCTGAAAAACAGTATCTGGTCAGGATGCTGTTTTCCAGATTGGTTCTTAGATAAGTTCCTTTCTTCCTCACCACTAATGTAGTTAACTTATTTATTTTTTATAGAGGTAGGCTTTTTTTAAATTTTTATATTCCATTTCAGTTTATTTTCATACTTTGGTTTTAACTACTCATTTGTTAATATTTTAAAGTTTATGTTACACATTAATATAATCCTGAGCCTGAGCTATAAAACAGTTCTAGTCAGAGAAATGTTACATCCTTCTCATTTTCCCCCTGTACCCATCGTCCTCCTATTACAAACTCTTCCACTTTTTCACATAACCTCATGCTGAGGCTATAATCCATTTCTTCAGTGTTCATTTTTAACCATTCCTATATTACTTTTGCACCAATACTCAGGAACATGCATATTTTCTGATATGCAATTCTTTCTTACATGAAGGATGGCACACACACAGGAGCAGGGAATTATGGTCCATATGCTTGAGGGTGAAGTAGCTATATTAATTATTTGGATTTCTTTTGTACAGTATATTTATCTCTTCTCTTACATTTATTTATCCAAGCGTTTAGTTATATCAGGACGGAGTCATGGATATTTACTTCGTACTTTGCATTATAATCCAAAATGGTTTCATTTATGTTGTTGCTTGAATTATTTCAGATTTAACCACATTGATCTTTTTCAGTTGGCTCCTGTGTCTATTTACATATTCCTATCAGCATGTGTGTGTGTGTATGTGTGTCTTTGAGGACTTCCTTACTTTCTGGCACTACAAGATGCTGCAGGCTTATATTGTATATTTTATATCCCAGCCCTATAATAAACTGTGTTTTCAATGGGGCTCTATTTTCTTTTACTGGAGAATGTTACTAGATGCCAATTTCTGGGTACTAGGTGTAATCACTGCTATTGGGTATCATTGTTTCTAGGCCTTCTTAGTGGAGAGATCAAAGATATGCATATTTTTATATTAATTCATCCATATATGTATAAAGATTTCTATATGTAATTGCCTGGATCTATATTAAGCTAACACCTAATCTTGTGGTAAGGGAAGTGTTGAAAATCTTTGACTTTGTATTTATCTTTTATCTTGCAGGACTTTAAATTTTCTACTTTTTCTACTTTCGCCTTTCACCATCCAATTCCCATAGACTGCTTCTTCCTTCTGTTCAGCCTTTATTCTCCCTCTGAAACTAAGGCTTATAAAATTGTCCCTTTAAATTTCATATAGCCCTATAAATTCCTTCTGGACCTTTAAATCAAGCTTATTTGGAAATTCCTTACCTGAGGTCCATACTCTGATCTGCCTGGACACTTCCCCACTACATTTAGATTTAGGGTTCGTTTAATCTTTTGGGTACACATTGCAAATCACCCTTGGTCCCCTTTGTTAGCCTCAGTCTCCTTCAGTTTTCCTCAGGTTGTAGCTGCTTATCACAAAGCACCAGAGCAGGGCAAAAGTTAGCGGCATTAACGTGAGAAATTCTGTGCTCTCAGTCCTTTTGCAGTTGAGCATGTGCGGTCTTGAAATAATGCTAAGGTGTGTTTTTTGTGTAAAATGTTTATAGTTTTAAAATTATTTCACATAATTTGGAAAAGAAATTTTGAGAATTGATAACTATACATTCTTTTCAGCTATCCAGAAGTTCCAGCCCTCTTTAATATTCATTACAGAATACTGCATTTTTCAGAGATGATTATAAGATAAAGGGTGTATTTTGGTAGTTGTGAGTACAAGCTTTGGATTTAAACCCGAGTTGTAGTTTTAGCTTTTCAACTTTTCTTGGGCAAATTATTTAACCTGTTTCAATCTCAGTGTATTTGTTCAAATATGTATATAGTAAAACCTTTTTTATAATGTTATTGTGAAGATTAAATTAGAAAACAATATGAGAAGTGCCAAATGTGTATGTAGAGGCTTATTGAATATCAAATCTCAATAGCAAAGCATCAGCGTAACACAACAATTATAGTGGGTTTGCATTTCTTCTATTTTGAGATTGTTTGTGCATTAAAAGATTTACTCACTAGCTCCATTTGGTAAATTCAGTCATCAGTAAAATATACTGAAGTCCAACCTGCATGCTGCATTGTAGACAGAAAACACTATAGACTTGTAGCCCATAAAAACTTGGCATTTAAATTTAAATATATAAACCAAAGAAAGAAAACAGTAATAATGTTATATTGCCATGAGAAGTAAAATGTGGCAAAACCAAATTTTTTCTAGTAGACGCATAACTGGAAAAATATGAATAAATTATTGAGATAAACCATTTATTATTTTTCATTCTATGCCTTTGGAATTAACATTTACAGAAAAATTGATCAAGAGAAAATATTAGAACCTCTTATCTGATTAATGTTCTGGGAATGAAATGCTCTAATTTTTTCAAAATGCTCATTGTTTCCTGTGCATAGATAAATGTATTCCTTTTTTTCTCTAGATTATTTGAAATTATCATCATTTTGCTCAACTGATTTTATTTAAATTATTCTTTTACTTACATAATAGGGAAATAAGAAATGTTCTAGTTCTACAATTTTGCTTTTGATTCACTAGTACTTTGCCCATTAAAATATTTGTTATTATAAACCCAATATTTTAATTAATATAGCAGAATTTTAAATTATCTATTGTTGATTTTATGAATATTTACTTTGGGCAAAATTAATAATGTAGGTCAGTTAGATTATTTATAGATAGAAAAGTAGGTGAAGAAAAATTTTTAATCCAGCCTTTTTTTTTTTTTTTTTTTTGAGGCAGAATCTTGCTCTGTTGCCCAGGCTAGAGTGCAGTGGTGCAATCTTGGCTCACTGCAACCTCCACCTCTGAGGTTGAAATGATTCTCCTGCCTCAACCTCCTGAGTAGCTGGGGTTATAGGCACCTGCAACCACATCTGGCTAACTTTTGTATTTTTAGTAGAAATGGGGTTTCACCATGTTGGCCATGCTGGTCTTGAATTCCTGACCTCAGGTGATCCACCCACCTCGGCCTCTCAAAGTGCTGGGATTACAGGTGTGAGCCACCATGCCCGGCCTAAACCAGCTTTCAAACAGTCAACCTTTTTGTTAAATTTACAAATATTTGATCATTCTAAACAACATTTGCATTAAAAAAACCTCCTGATTTGGGGAGAACTTAAATTTTAGAAAGAATGGTTTTTCCAGGCTACTGGAAGCATCAGATTATCTTTTCTGGAAATAGACACCTACTTTATAAGGTAGAATTTGATGAAAATATCAATATTTAGTTTCCGAAGAGAAAAAAATAAACATTTTAATTTGGCTGGTTCTGCACGAACATATTAAATTATGAAGAGAAACATAAAAGTTGGGTAGCATAGTCCACTATAAAGTTTGACTGACATAGCTGGTATGTTTCATATAAACAAAACTGTTGCTGCTAAATGCTCATGACCCAAACTGGTTTATTGTCTATACTACGTAGGTGAAACAAAGTACTTAGATGTGACTAGGTCTTTGAATACAGTAGGAGGAAGATCATTCTATAGGATATTGCTAAGTAACTTCCTAAGTAATGGCACTGAAGGGCAACTTGGCAAGTATTAAGAGAGTGATGCTCTTCTAGTATTAATAGCTTTCTTTTTTTCCTCAACTCATCTTCAAATCATGCTGCCTGTGATGTCATGTTACTTGCTTTGTGTCAAAATCCCTACAATAAACTAATCTCCCACAGGAGAATCCCATAAAAGAATCCGGATAAGGCACCTTTTTAAATAAATACCACGTTTAATAGTGAGACAGCAACCATATTGGTAAACTCCTGGATCAAAATGAGACTGGTAGACATGATCCACAGAAAGAAGTTGCAATTAATTGCCTCTTAGGTAGTAGCTTGTTGTACCTGTTTGTGTCCTTGTACTTTTCAAAGTTGCATTTTATTTCAATTAACTGGAGCTGTTTGAAATGAAAGGTCTGGTTTGATTTGTTGCTAGGCTTTCCATGTTGGCCTTTAAAAATGTCAAATGAGAGGGGAAAAATGAAAGGAAAATCTATGTCATGGAAATTAAGTGGGGAGAGCTGTTTCTCAGGAGGGTGAAAAGCCAAATGCCTAGTTTTAGGACTTTAGTAGAGACTAACGAAACATTTAAGCACACATTTATTCCTTTTAAAGATACACTTGTAAGAATTGTTTTATTTTGTTCCTTAAAGAAAATATTTTTTCTCCTAACATAGGAAAGCTACATAAGGACCTATGAGACTTAGCTAAATCTTTGCCATTGTCTCTAATAAAACTACTGCATTAAAGCAAAAATATACTCATTAAATGTAGCTGAAAATCATATTGTTAGCATGGATATTGATATGGTTTGGATATTTGTCCCTGCCCAAATCTTACAATGAATTTTAATCTGCAGTGCCAGAGGTGGGGACTGGTGGGAGATGTTTGGATCATGAGAGAAGATCCTTCATGGCTTGGTGCTGTCTTTGCGATGGTGAGTTCTCTGCTCATTTAAAAGTTTGTGGCACCGCCCCTGCCTCTACTCTCTCTCTTGCTACTGCTTTCACCGTGGGATGTGCCTGCTGCCCCATCACCTTCTGTCATTATTGCAAGCTTCCTGAGGCCTCCCCAGAAATTGAGCAGATGCCAGCACCATGCTTCCTGTAAAGCCTATAAAACCATGAGCCAATTAAACCTCTTTTGTTTGATAAATTATCTAGTCTCAAGTATTTCTTTATAGCAATGAAAGAGTGGACTAATACAGATATTTTATGCATTAATTATCTTAACCAAAGCAAAGTAAGCCCTTTTAGAAAACAATTTATAATGTACAAAATTATGTTGGTGCTTATTAACTAGATAGATATCAATTTCATTTACACAGCTGGCTTAAGTTTCCACTGATGTAGTTAAAATTGTGACTTTTTTTTTTTTTTATCAGTGTCATGCCCTGAGATTTTTTTTTTAATTTGCATTATTTTGTAGCCTGAACTTTATGGAAAAGCTGAATGTACATTAGCATTCTAACTTTTATAGTTAAATAGATGCTATTTTTAAAAAAATTAGAAGCTGGCTAGCACTGGTTACAATTTTAATGTTTTCTTTGTCTTTTATTTGCAATCTTCTAAGCATTAAATAACTTTTGGGAAAAATTACTCAAGATATAAGCCAGTTCTCTTTACAGTATCTCTAATGTCTTCACAACCTATACCAGGCAATGGAGTTCTCTAAACTTTGACCCAAAAGTTCACTAATAATTGGTGTAAATATAACCAAAATATATTGCAAGCCAATAAAGAGTAAAGAATATCTTCTAGCTTGATTTTTCTATACAAAGTTATAAAAATATGAAGTAGCAAGCATTTATTGGGAACTTGTAACCAATTCCTTATAGATGTTTTAGGGTCAAGAGGTTTTATTTACAGTCCAAAGATTGTGGAGTTTGGCCCATTAAATTTAAGCAGTATGTGAGTTAGGATAGGGAAAATTAAATCTCTATTTTCACTATCCTTTAATTAAAAATTAGCATTTCATTTCGTTTTGAAAGTAAATACAGACCATAGTAACATAAGCCATTTTTATAACTTTGTCAGTAATAGGAAACACAGATAATTTTATGTCACATAAAAGTTGTTATATTGAAATATAGTTTAGGCTCATTTTACCTCAAAATCGTGGTCATTTTGGACCATTTGCTAGATCTTTTTTTTTTTTTTTTTTTTTTGAGACGGAGTTTCGCTCTCGTTACCCAGGCTGGAGTGCAATGGCATGGTCTCGGCTCACCGCAACCTCCGCCTCCTGGGTTCAGGCAATTCTCCTGCCTCAGCCTCCTGAGTAGCTGGGATTACAGGCACACGCCACCATGCCCAGCTAATTTTTTGTATTTTTACTAGAGACAGGGTTTCACCATGTTGACCAGGATGGTCTCGATCTCTTGATCTTTTTATAAAATTTGTTAAAATGAAGCAAATACGTTATTATATTGTAAAAATTTAAAGATATTTTGTTAATTATATTTAAACATAACTGGTTTTTAAATTTGTAAATGGGTAGGTTAAAGTACCTACTTCAAATGGCTGTTGTAAGAATAAGCAAGTTAATATATGTAAAGTTCTTAGAATATTGTCTGACACACAGTATAAACTATCGTTACCTGCTTTTAGATATTTCATAATTATACTGAACATACAGAAGATACACCCATTAAACTTAGACAGATAAGACAGATATAATGTATAGCAAATTGAGTAATAGAAGCAATACTTATTCCAGGAATACAGAGAAAGAGAGACATTACAGCAGTCTAGTGTTCTTCTAGGATGATTCTATGGAGAAAAGAGATTGGCTTTAGCTGGGTTTGAAGGAGGAATTCCCATAGCATCATCAAACTCCTGAATATGGATTTATCACAGTGTATGTATGCATTGGTGAATATAAGCAGTGACTAGTCTGGATTTTAAAACCAATTTGCAGGGGGAGAGTATCTTAGAGATAGTACAAAAAGATAAATTTTTTCAATGGGCAGTCAAACTTTGCAGATGTTATTACTGCTGTTGCTATCATGGAAAACTGACTTTGTTCCACAAGCAAACATGCAAACCAGTCTGGCTAGGTATGGAAAGCGTGGGATCCTGAATTGTCTGGGCATGGTTTAAAAACATTCATCTGCAGCTTTGGGCAAATTCGTTAAGTTCTCTAAGCTTTCTCATATGAAATTCTGTTTGTTTATTCATTCAGCAAATATTTATTACTCTTCTATATTGTGCCAGGTCTTATGCTAGGTTCTATGAATAAGGAAAATAAGATACACGGATCTTCATAAAATATAAGGCCTTTAAAAATAACGAAAATTATACTTAACTCAGGGTTGTATTTGAAGACTAGGGATATTATAAGTTTTTGTAATATTATAAAATATAAAGGAAGTATATATTAAGCTGTGTGGCTCTGTGTTCAGCCTATAGTAATTCCTCAAAAAATGATAGCTGGTATTACTGGTACAAACTCCTAAAGGTAATTTTAAGGGATATTCCGTGATTTTAATCTCTAACCATATTTGGCAACCACTGATCTGAACAGTGGTCCTCGAATGTGGCTGTATATTGAACTTATTTGGAGAACTTTATGCCTCTGGTCATGGGTCCTACCCTCAGATAGTCTGGTTTTTGAACTCAGGTATGACCTGGGCATTGGAATTTTTAAAAGTTTCTCAGGTGATTATAATGTGCAGCAAGTGTTAAGAACATTTGAGAAAATAAGCACCCAAATATGCCAAATATACATGCATTTGACTGTATTTTTGTCTTCCATCTTAAATATTTGATGACGGCATTTATTCAAGACTTTGACAAGTGCAGCTTTGTAATGACAATACTCCTTACCTGACATAAAATTGGAGAAAAATGAGGATATTCATTTATCATATGGTCTTTTCTGGTGCTACTATGATAGAGTAAGCGAAGCCAGGTTTGAATAACAGTGAATTACCTGCTTACATAGTACTAGAAACTGAAAATATGTAATGGCACTGTAATAATCCTTATCATCATCATTTCAGAACTATTTATGGGGTTTTACAGACACTGAGTATGGGGGGGCATGTATATACTCCTCATAAAAAAGCTATGAGCTTTTTAAAAACTGTATTTTTAATTTTGTGGATACATAGTAGGTGCATATATTTGTGGGGTACATGAGATATTTTGATACAAGCATGTAATGTGAAATAATCACATCATGAGAATGGGGTACCCATCCTCTCAATCATTTATCATTTGTGTACAAACAATTAGATTACACTTTCAGTTATTTTAAAACATATGATTAAATGATTATTGACTATAGTCACCATGTTGTACTATCAAATACTAGGCATTATTCTTTCATTCTAACTATTTTTTATACCCATTAATCATCCCAGCATCCCACGCCATGCCCCACTACGCTTCCCAGGCACTGGTAACCATCTTTCTACTGTCTACGTCCATGAGTTCAGTTGTTTTGACTTTTAGATCCCAGAAATGAGTGAGTACGTGATGTTTGTCTTTCTGTGCCTGGCTTACTTCACTTAATGTAATGATCTCCAGTTCCATTCACATTGCAAATGACAGGATCTCATTCTTTTCTAATTGCTGAATAGTACACCATTGTGTATATGTACCAAATTTTATCTGTTCATCTGTTGATGGACACTTAGGTTGCTTTGAAATCATAGCTATTGTGAACAGAACTGCAACTAACTTGAAAATGCGGATATCTTTTCAACACACTAATTTTCTTTCTCATGGTTATATGCCAAGCAATGGGATTGCTGGCTCATATGGTAGCTCAATTTTTAGTTATTGAGAAATCTTCAAACTCTTCCCTATAGTGGTTGTATTAATTTACATTCTCTCCAGTAGTGTAGGAGGGTTCCCTTTTCTCCATATCCACTCCAACCTTTGTTATTGCCTGTCATTTGGATATAAGGCATTTTAACTGGGATAAGATGATATTTCATTGTATTTTTGATTTGAATTTATCTGATGATCAGTGATGTTGAGTACCTTTTCATATGCCTGTTTGTCATTTGGTTATCTTTTTTTGAGAAATGTCTATACAAATCATCTGTCAATTTTTAAAGGGATTATTACATTTTTCATAAGAGCTGTATGGCCACCTTACATATTCTGGTTATTAATTCCTTGTCTAATGGGTAGTGTGCAAATAATTTATCTCATTCTGTGTGCTGACTCTTTGTTGATTGTTCATTTTCTTGCACAGATGCTTCTTAGCTTGATATGATCCCCTTTGTTTATTTTTGCTTTGGCTTCCTATGCCGATGGGGTACTACTTAAAAAATCTTTGATGAGACAAATGTCCTGAAGAGTTTCCCCAATGTTTTCTCATAGCAGTTTTATAGTTTGAAGTCTTAGATTTAAGTCTTTAATTCTTTTTGATTTTTGTATATGGAGAAAGAAAGGAATCTAGTTTCCTTTTTCTGCAAATAAATGTCCAGTTTTTCTAGCACTATTTATTAAAGAGACTATATCTTTCCCAGTGTATGTTTTTGGCAACTTTGTCAAAAATAAGTTTACTGTAGGAGTGTGGATTTGCTTCTGAGTTCTCTATCCTGTTCCATTGGTCTGTGTGTGTGTTCTTATGCCAGTCTCATGGCGTTTGGGTTATTAGAACTCTGTGGTGTAATTTGAAGTCAGATAAAAATGCTACTAATATTTGTATGTTGGTTTTGTATCCTGCAACTTTACTGAATTTGATTATCAGTTCTGATAATTTTCTTGTGGAGTGTTTAGGTTTTTCCAAATATAAGATGCTATCATCTACAACAAGAATACTTTGGCTTCTTCCATTCAAATTTGGATGCCCTTTATTTCTTTCTCTTATCTAATTACTCTATTTAGGTCTTACAGGAGTCTGTTGAAAACAGTGGTAAAAGTGAGTATCCTTGTTGTGTTCCCGATCTTAGAGAAAAGGGTTTCAGGTTTTCCACATTCAGTATGATACTGTCATATGTGGCTTTAATTATGTTGAGGTTTATTCCTTCTATACTCAGTTTATTGAGAGCTTTTATCATGAAGGGATGTTGAATTTCATCAAATGTTTTTTTTTAGAATCAATACAAATTATCATATAGATTTTATCCTTCATTATTTTTTTTGAGACAGAGCTTTGCTCTTGTCACCTAGGCAGGAGTGTAGTGGCACGATCTCGGCTCACTGAAACCTCTGACTCCCAGGTTCAAAGATTCTTATACATCAGTCTCTTGAGTAGCTGTGATTACAGGTGTATACCACCATGCCTGGCTAATTTTATATTTTTAGTAGAGACAGGGTTTCATCATATTGGCCAGGCTGGTCTAGAACTCCTAATTTCGGGTAATCCACCTGTCTCAGCCTCCCAAAGTGCTGGGATTACAGGTGTGAGCACTGCACCTGGCAAATTTTATCCTTCATTCTGTGGCTATGATGTATCACATTGATTGGTTTTCATATGTTGAGTCATCCTTGCATTCCAGTGATAAATTCCACTTGGTCATGATGAATATCTTTCTAATGCATTGTGGAATTCGGTTTGTTAGTATTTTATTGAGGATTTTTCATCAATATTCATCAGAACTACTGGTCTGTAGATTTATTTATTTGATGTATCTTTGTCTGATTTTGGTATCAGGGTAATACTGGCCTCATAGAATGAGTTTGGAAGTATTTCATCCTTCTCTAGTTTTCAGTATAGTTTGAGTAGGATTTGCACTAGTTCTTTAAATATTTGGTAGAATTAAGCAGTCAATCCATCAGGTCCTGGGCTTTTCTTTACTGGGAGACTTATTACAGCTTTAATCTCATTACTTTAATCTCTGTTCAAGTTATGGATTTGTCCTTGGTTCAATCTTGGTAGGTTATATGTGACTAGGAATTTGTCCATTTCTTTGAGATTTCCCAATTTATTGGCATATAGTTGCTCATAGTAGCCACTAATGATCCTTTGATTTTTTTTTTTTACAGTATCAGTTGCAATGTGCCCCTTTTCATCTATGATTTTATTTGGGAGCTAAAGGTTCGTCAACTTTAGCTTTTAAAAAAACCAACTTTTTGTTGCATTGATCTTTTGTACATTTTTTTTTTCAATTTGTTTGTACTCTGATCTTTTCTATTGTTTATCTTCTACTAATTTTACATTTGGTTTACTTTTTTCTAGTTCTTTAAAATGCATGATTACATTATTTATTTAAAGATTTTTCTTCTTTTTTGAGGTAGGCAATTACAGCTATAAACTCTTCTTTTACTGATTTTGCTGTTTCCCATAGGTTTTAGTATGCTGTGTTTTCATTATCATTTGTTTCAAAAAATTTTTCAATTTTCTTCTTCATTTCTTCATTGATGAGCATATTGTCATTCCAAAGCATATTGCCTAGTTTTCAAGTATTTGCATAGTCTCCAAAATTCCTCTTGTTACGATTTCTAGTATTCTGTTATGGCCAGAGAAGATGCTTGTTATTTTTTCAATTTTTTGAATGTTTGAAGACTTGTTTTGTGACCTAACATATGGTTTATCCTTCAAAAAAAAAGAAAAGAACAGAAAGTGATCTATATGCTGAGGAAAAGAATGTAGATTCTGCAGCCACTGGATGAAATGCTCTGTAAATATCTACTAGATCCATTTGGTCTACAGTGCTGATCAAGTCTGATGTATTTTTTCATGAGTTTCTGTCTGGGAGATCTTTCCCGTGCTGAAAGTGGAATGTTGATGTCTCCAGCTATTGCTGTATTGGAGCCTCTCTCTCTCTTTACCTCTAATAAAAATTGCACCCAACACTGAAAAAATATTTGCACCCAGTGTTGGGTGTGTATATATTTACTATTGTTATATCCTGTTGCTGACTTGACCCTTTTATCATTATGTGGTGACTTTCTTTGTTTTTTCTTATAGTTTGTATTTTGAAATATACTTTGCCTGAGATAAGTATAGTTACTCCTGCTCTTTTTTGGTTCCCATTGGCATGGAATATCTCTTTCCATTCCTTTATTTTCAGGCTATGTGTGTCTTCATAAGTGAAATATGTCTTTTGTAGGCAATAGGTCAATGGGTCTTTTTAAAATCTATTCAACCAGTCTATGTCTTTTGATTGGAAAGTTCAGCTTATTTACATTTAATATTATTATTGATAAGTAAAGACTTACTCCGGCCATGTTATTTCGTGGTTTACTCCTCCTTTTTTTCCTTCCTGTCTTCCTCTAGTGAAGGTGATTTTTTCTGGTGATATGATTTAGTTTCTTCTTATTTTTTGTCTCCATTGTATGTTTTTTGGTTTGAGGTTACCATAAGGCTTGCAAATACTATCTTATAACTCATTATTTTAACCTGATAACAATGTTGTTTGCATAAACAAACAACATAAGCAAAAAGAAAACTAATAAAATCTCTCTCTACACTTTAACTTCATCTCCCTGATTTTCAACTTTTTGTTGTTTTTATTGATATGTTATTGTCCTATGTCTTGAAAAGTTGTTGTGGCTATTATTTTTTGATTGATTCATCATTTAGTCTTTCTAGTTAGGATAAGAGTAGTTTACACACCACAGTTACAGTGTTACAATATTCTGTGTTTTTCTGTGTACTTACTATTACTAGTGAGTTTTGTACCTTCAGGTAATTACTTATTGCACATTAATGTCCTTTTCCTTCTGATTGAAATACTCCCTTAACATTTCCTGTAGGACAGGTCTATTGTTTGTGAAATCTCTCAGCATTTGTTTGTCTGTAAAAGTCTTGATTTCTCCTTCGTGTTTGAAGAATATTTTTACAGGATATATTATTTTAGGGTAAAAGTTTTTTTCTTTTCCTTCACTTATTTAAATATCACGTCACTCTCTCCTAACTTGTAAGCTTTCCACTAAAAAGTCTGCTGCCAGATGTATCAGAGTTCCATTGTATGTTATTTGTTTCTTTTCCCCATTTTAGAATCATTTCTTTATTCTTGATCTTTGACAGTTTGATTAGTAAATACCTTGACTTATTCTCATTTGAATTAACTCTGCTTGGTGTTCTATAACCACCTTATACTTTGATATTGACATTTTTCTTGAAGTTTGTGGAGTTCTCTGTTACCATCTGTTTGAATGACCTTTCTATCCCTGTTTTTCTACCTCCTGTTTGAGGCCAAAAACTCTTAGGTTTGTCTTTTTGAGGTCATTTTCTAAATTCTGTAGATGTGATACATTGTTTTGTTTTTTATTGTTTTTTCTTTTGTCTCCTCTGACTGTTTTCAAATAGGCTGTCTTCAAGCTCACTAATTCTATCTTCTTGATCCATTCTGCTATTGAAAGATTCTGATGCTTTCTTCAGTATGCCAACTGCATTTTTCAGCTTCAAAATTTCAGTTTGTTTCTTTAAAATTATTTCAATCTCTTTGTTAAATTTATCTGATAGAATTCTGGATTCCTTCTCTGTGTTTTCTTGAATTTCTTTGAGTTTCCTCCACACAACTATTTTGAATTCTCTGTCTGAAAGGTTACATAACTCTTTCACCAGGATTGGTCCCTGATACCTTATTTAGTTAATTTGGTGGGGTCATGATTTCGTGAATGGTGTTGATGCTAGTAGATGTTCTTTGATGTCTAGGCATTGAAGAGTTAGTTATTTATTTTAACCCTCACAGTCTGGGCTTTGTTGTAGCTGTACTTTTGGGAAGACTTTCCAGATATTCAATAGGACCTGGGTGTTGTGATCTAAGCTGTATCTGCTTAAGACAGCACCCCAAACCCAATAACCATGTAGTTCTTACAGACTCATAGGGGTACCACCTTGATGGTCTTGTACAAAATCTGGGAGAATTATCTGGATTACCAAGCAGACAGGCTTCTTCTCATCCCTTGCTACCAAAAAGAGTCTTTCTCTCTCTCTCTCTCTCTCTCTGTTCTGAGCCACCCAAAACTGGGTGTGATATGACACAAGTACCCCTGTGGCCACCGCCATTATGACTGTGGTGGGTCAGACCAGAAGCCAGCATAGCACTGGGTGTCACCCAAGGCCTGCTGTAACCAGTTTCTGGTTACAGCCTACGTTTGCTCAAGCCCCTGGGACTCTGCAATCATCAGCTGGCAAAGACAGCCAGGCCTGTTTTTCCCCTCAGGGCGGTAATTTCCCCCAGCCCTAGGTGGGTCCAGAGGTACCATCTGGGAGTCAAGGACTAAAGTCAACAACCTGAGAAGTTGTATCTGCTGTTCTATTGCATTGCAGTTGAGCTGGCACTCAAGCTACAAGATACAGAGTTCTTCCCACTCTTCCCTTCCCTTTTCAAAGGCAGAGGAGCCCCATCCCATAGCGACTACCACTGCAGGCCATGGAGAGTACTGCCAGACTACTGCCAATGTTCCCTTAAATCCCAAGGGCTCTTAAATCAGCTTGTGGTGGATGCTGCCTAGCCTAGTATTCACTCTTCTGGGCAGTGGGCTCAGGGAAGATCTGACCCAGGAAAGACCCAGGAATGGCATCCAAGAGTCAAATTTTTAACTCACCATCTCAAGAGTCCTCTTGGTGCTCTACCCCTCTGTGGCCATGCTGGTACCTAAGGTGCAAGACAAGATCCCCTTTCATTTCCCTCTACTTTTCCCAAGAAGAAGGAGTTTTGCCCCATAGCCACCAAAGCGGTTAATGTGCTGAGTCTCACCTAAAACAGCAAGTCTCAGAGGCTCACTCAAGACCCTCAATCTGATTATCGTTGCTGATTATTCAGTGCCCGAGGGATCTTCAGATAGCAAGTGATGAATGCTACCAGGATTGAATCCTTCCCTTCAAGGCAGTGGGTTCCCTTCTGTCACAGGACTTGTCTAGAAATGTTGTCTGGGAACTAGGGCCTGGAACAGGGGCCACACAACTCTGACCAGTGCCCTCTGCTGCTGTGGCTCAGCTGGTATTCAAGATGCAAGGTAAAGTCTACCCCACTCTTCCCACTCCTCTCCTCAAGCAGAAGGAAGGGGTCTCCTTTGAAGCCATGAACTGTGAAGCATGGAGTTAAGGGAGGAGTGACGGCAGCACTCCCTTAGTCACCCCAGCTGGTGGGTCAGTTGGTTGCATTCCTCCCCACCCGCTAACATAAATATTACCTTATTATCTAATCGCATAAGATAATCATATGTATATTGTAATGATTCCCTACTGGTATATTGTCATCAGTTGAATTTTAATGCTATCCTCTCAGTTTTATCTGAAGATGCTATAAAAAAAGTTCCTAAACATAGTTACCATGGTGTTTTTCTTGAGGACATACTGATATTATTTAATGCCCTGTATAAAGACATGCACAAAAACTCATATATACACATTCTTTTCATACTTATTTCACTTAAAGTTAAGCTTTCTATGAATAATGACAATGCTTTATAATAATTAAAATATCTAAAATTTGGCTTAAAATTGTTTAAAATGCCAATATTATTGAAAGTGACATATATAGGGATGCAAAGTTGCCTATCAAATTTAAAGATGGCTTTCCAATAAAAGTCATCTTTTAAATTAATTAGACCAGGATTTCTCATAGCTTCTATTTACTATGGAACACTAGTTTTATAGGGTGTTTGAAGTTGGTACGCAATTAAAAAAAAAAAAAAAAGAAAACACCTGATTAAACGTATACATACATGTTTTCCAACAGGACTTCTCATGCCCTTAATGTACTACTGTACATGGTAATTTCCCAAAAACAAAATATATTATGCTACAGTTCCAAAACATAGTTGATCATTGAACCATTGTTTTCCAGGCTATTCCATAAATCACATGACAGAGAATGTTGCTGAAGATATTTTAATGAATAATGAAGTCTTTGGGAATTTGTGTGTACAAGTGAATTAAAGGAAGAGAAAATAAGTAGAATTATAGCAAGAATTACTTATTTTGCTCTACTCTAGTCAGAAACACCTGTTTTAATGGTTTTGTAAACACTAAGATACTCTTGTTCAGGCAGAGCTAATCTGCATAAGAACAAGATTCTAGGTACGTATGGCATAGACACACTCTAGGAAAGAGAATCATCACAGGACTTCATCCCCCCAGGACAAGAAGAACAAAAATTCTCATTTCTTCTCTTCCTGTTTTTAAGAGATAGGGTGTCACTCTGTCACCTGGCTGAAGTGCAGTGCAGTGACGTGACACAATCATAGTTCACGGTAAACTTGAAACTCCTGGGCCCCAGTGATTCTCCAGCCTCAGCCTCCTGAGTACCTGGAATTACAGATGTGCACGACCCCACCTGTCTTTCTTTTTTAATTTTATTTTTGAAGAGACAGGGGTCTCACTATTTTGCCCAGGCTGGTCTTGAACTTCTGGCCTCAAGCAATCCTCCTGCCTTGGCCTTGCAAAATGCTGGGATTACAGGTATGAGCCACCACAACCAGCCCCATTTTCTTAATACAGATATTTAAAAAGAACTCTTTACTGTTCTGGAAACCATATCAACACACAGAATGAACAGATACCTAGACATACAGGAACAGTATTTGCAGATTTGCACATATAGTTAGCACTTCCTATTAAAGCATGGTATGACAAAGGAAGGGGGAGCAGTGTGCGCAGTCTTCCCCAATGAGGAGAAATATTTTATCACTAATATTGTTTAGAATTGCCAGTGTATGGTGATATTCACAAAAAGCCAACTTCCAGGAATTTCATTATTGCTTTTAAATTCTTCAAAAGTAATATATTCCCTCAGTGTCTGCTCTTGGGGTGGACTACTTCTACTATTCTGTACTTGGCATCTCACTATTAGAAGTTGTCTTTAAAGAAAGCTCTACTTAAGATATTAAACTGGGAACAAACTTACACAACAAAATCATTCATTCATGTATCTTTCAGAAGTGTCTAAAACAAGTTTCTGCCAATATTGAACATTTTCACATATGCCCAGATTTATCACTCAAAATTGAAAAAACTGTGTAAAATTTATTAGGTCCCCTTAAAAGGGCATGAATCTTACCACAGAAATGAATAGTTATGAACATTGGCATGCTTATTTTTAAATTCATTCAATAAAACCCATTAAAATCAAGTGCCCTGGAAAGCTCAGTTGCATAAATTTACCCTGATATGGTCATCTACTTATTAGAATAATACTTCAATTGATTACAATCTGTATCTTTTATTTCTTGTATTTTGAATGTAGAAAATATTTCAAGTTGACCAAATGATGTCCGTAATCAGATACCAAAGGGCCATTATTAACGGTCTTCCTCTAGACTCTTTATCTCTCTTCTCTGCTCCTCTCATTCCAGCTGGTTGGAGACATTTTCATTCTTTCTCTCCCCAGCGGTTTTTCACTAGCTTTGTGTTATGCCCTCTAGTCTCTGATTCAAAATTACTTTTGCCCCTGTGATTACATCCTCCCTTGTTTCTCAAAATGAAGTGACATAGTATTATTCCTCTTTTTCTGAACAAAATTGGAAAGAAAATCTTAGGGTTCGATGAAGAAATAGAGGGTTGAAAATATTTTTCATCAACATTACACATTCATGTAGAATGTGAGGAGGACAATAGTGGTAGTTTATGGCTGACAATAGAGAGTGGAAAATATAATTGCTAATTGATTATGGGATAAAGGTCAATTATCACTAGAAAAAAAGAAAAAAAATTGTCATATTCTTTATTTTATTTTTTGCATTACTATTAACAGGATGAAAAAAATTCATCTGGTCTATTTGGTTCTAAGATATTAATATATTAACTATTTTCTAATAGACAAATATAATAATTATTTATAAGTGAGAACACTTTAAATATTTATCAAACGGAGGAATCTGGCATCTAAAATATGTTGAACCCAACTTCCAACATTATATAAAAACTAACATATGGAAGGTGGAAACTGATCATCATACCCCCAGATTCTGGATGCAATTGACACAGGTAATATATAAGTAATACTATTTGGAAAATAGAATAAACTATTCCTAAATTGCCAACCACACAATAGATATTATTATTCAAAACAAACCTATACAGACAAGATGTCAGCTGTAACAAACAAAAAGAATGTGTTGTAGAAAAAGGATCGAACTGGGGAAAAATGAAATTCTTATCAAAGTTCTGCCAGTACCCAGTTGTGTGGCCTTGGGCAAATCACTTAACCTCCCTAACTTTCAAATTTCTTATCTACAAATGAAGGGTTTGAATAGATCATCTTTAAGATAATTTTCAGCTCTCAAAATACATTGTTCAAAATATAGCCGCTGTTTGACCTGCAGTATGTCATTTAAGAAGAGTCAGCTCTCTCATCTGTTTCCTAAAAAATACTTTTAATCTTAAATTCCCATATGCTACCTATGAAATTTTTTAGCTTTTTAGGCATTTTATTAATGAAATTCTTATATAAATATTCTAAGTGTCAGATACCACTGCATAGGTTAACCCTCTAGGATAACAGATGGTATTGAGGGGATCAAGGATGTTAACAAAATTTCTCAGAGTTAATCATCCACATAGTGATTTGTATTATAGTACACTACATTCAGTTTACTGATTAAAGCAAAGAATACCACTTCCTCCCATCCATGACCAGTGCCACTCAATTTTGTATATTCAATTCTGAAATTTCATAAGAAACATGAAGCTAACCTAACCATAAATGATCACATTCTTAGGGTAGAGTCGGCTTAATTTTTCATACATACAACCTTGAAAATTACTGATGTCTGACTTAAGTATATTTTAATTCAGAAATTATATTAATCTCAATATTTTCTTTACTAGCTTTTTACTAAATATTTCTTTACTATATAACTTTTTGAAAAGTTATATCTTTCTCCTCTACATGTAGAAGAAGTGAGTTTCAGTAGAATTTTGGCAATACAACTCAGTATAGTAAAAATATTTCTCTTCCAGGTCAGGTGTTGTAGCTCCCACTTGTAATCCCTACACTTAGAAAGGCTGAGGCAGAAGGATCACTTGAGCCCAGGAATTTGAGATCAGCCTGGACAACATGGCAAAATTCGTCTCTACAAAAAATAAAAACAAATTAACTGGCTGTGGTGGTGCATGCCTGTAGTGTCAGCTACTCAAGAGGCTGAGGTGGAAGAATCACCTGAACCTCAGGAGGTTAAGTCTGTAGTGAGCTGTAATCACACTACTGCGCTTCAGTCTGGACAGCAAAGTTAGACCTCTCTCAAAAACAAAGAAACAAACAAGCAAACAATAGATATATTTTTGACTGGCTGAAGGTCACAGGGAAAAAAAAAAGTAAAAAAAATAATTCTCTTTCCAGATCTGACTGAATGTAGCAAACAATTACTAAGTATCTACAAAAGGAACAAGTGCTAAATTAAGCATTTGCTATGACTGCATGTCTTTCCTCTGTACCTTGTGCTAAAACTGAAAGAAGATTCAGTTATTCACTCTACTATGGACATCAGTCTGGGGAATCACAATTTTCCCAACCATTTAGTTACATTTAGAGCATCAAACAGTTCTTATTTCTATATCTCTGGATGGTTTTTATGAGAAAATTTTATTCAAAGAATTGTGTCTTTATAGAGTATCTAAAGGACAGTATTCAAATATATCAGCAATTATTCTGTATAGTAGAAGAATATTCTTGGAAAACATCTTGAAGTCATATTAGAAGTCTGAGATTAGAAGTCTGTAAGCATGCTTATAAATGATTTCCCTCTCCCTTTGAGAGTAGTAGTAGGTAGAAGCAGAAAAACAAAACAAAACCCAAACAAACAAAAACACAATGTGGATATTTCAGTAAATTCCAAGAATGAAAAACATACTTGAGAGTTACTGGCTCCAATTCTATATATCGCTGATAACATGCTATTCCTAATAAATGAAGTGACTGATTTTGCAGCCTTTAGGACAAATCTTGGGATTTGTCCTAATTAAGCATAAGATATATAAATGGAAACACACACATAAATACAGACACACAAACATACACACAGTGGCACAGGCTCTGGAATAAAATTTGGATTCTATTCTTGTCATTTTCTAACTTCAAGTTACTCACCTTTTCTCAGCATTAGTTTTTAATCTATAAAAATGAAATAATGATACCTAATTTGCTGGGTTAGCATGAAAAGGAAGCAATAAAATACATGTACCAGAGAGAAAATATATAGTTTTAACAGTCAGCAGCATCACTCCTCTTAAAAAAGGAAATGTTTTTATTTAGAAAATGAAGACTATTTATTTAGCTATGGAAGATATGTTCCTAAAACCATGATTTAGGAAGAGACAGCAAGAATAAACTCCCTGAGAAGTGAACAGAATTATTTTGTTTCTCTCTCTCTCCCTCTCCCTTACCCTTGAGAGAGAGAAAGAGAGAGAGAGAGAGAGAGAGAGAGAGAGAGAGAGAGAGAGAGAGA